>NC_091516.1:13283135-13415635 GCF_947461875.1 Haliaeetus albicilla
CTGTGTAAAGCAGCATGCTTACATTCAGGATCTGTGTCTGTACAGTACAGCCTTTATTAGAGATAACCATGGGGTGAGGTTTTTTGTTTGCAGTATGCTGTGCGTGTTGTTGCTTACATTACTCTGAGCTGTGTGTGGATGGGAGTGAGTGGCATTTCTTCTTAGTATGAAAAGAAGTGTCCTCATGGAGGCTGAATAAGTCATTTGATGCCACAAATTTTTTTTCTAAGTCCAGAAAAAAGAAGTGTGCTTCTGAATTTAAACAAAGAAACTGAAGGTAACTGGTTATAAATAGTCCTCTTTGTCTATTAACAGACTATGAACTGTATCAGATGGTCTTTTTTTTTTCCTTTCCTTTTAAGGCCAAAAAGTGAAGCTTAAGAAAAACAAAACACAGAAGAGCTGTATTTTAGCAACGGTCTCAGTTAGGTCAACTGTAATTTTCGGAAACTAAGGAATATGGATTTTTTCGGGTTAAAACATTATGCATAATATGAAATAAAACTTGGGGAAAATTGGAACATCAATATCATGTATAAGAGATGTATTCCTGTACATGCAGAGATTCTACACCCACATTGAGGAAGTGCTAATATAGATGTATATGTGCAGCAAGTTCAGTGCTGATTTGGGATTTTTGTCCTTGCAGGTGGGTTACTGTGCATTAGGATCATTCTGACAGAAGCCAAAATAACATGTTGCATTCTTCAACAAAAATATAGTGAACAAGATGTAAATATAGTTGTATTAAGCCAGCAAAGATGTAATTTACATTTTAGCATTCGTAAATATCTGTGCTAGATTTCAAATATAGCATATTATAGGCTGAGTTCACTTTGGCTTGTAGGTAATACTATGTAGTAAGTGTTTCAACTTATATTACACTTACCCTGACACAAGAGGTCCTTTTCTGGGGGAAAGTTTGAACTAGGTGCTTCTGTTGGAAGAAACCAATATTCAGGAGTTGTTATAGTATAACCCTAACTGTAAAATTATACATTATAGCCAGTAGGGTTCAGTATGTTTTCACTTTAGAGGTCTCTAGAGTACTGGCTGTTTGTCAAAATCAAAAGAATATATTAGAAACCATTTGTAGGAACTTCTTTGAAGTCATTTAGACTCAATGCCAAAATCTGTATTAATCCCTCTCAGCAGCATCCACTATTTCAAATTCATAATTAGGACGCAAGGTGAGGCTGCCACGTTATTCTGTTTTTCTAACTGTTAAACTACTTCAGATAATCCTCAGACTTTCCAGTTAGGTGGTCAGTGGAAGGGTCGAATCACTAAATTGAAGTAAATTACTTGCTTGTATATTGGGAGAATGCCTTTTCCTTGAAACACCTAATGACTATTGCAGAGGAGTTTAAAATACCATGCTGCTTGATGAAAGTCACACGCATGGATCAGCCACCAGACCGTCCGCTTTTCGCTTCGTAGAAGCGTACATAGGACAAAATGATAGTAAATCTTGGTCTCCCATGCACAGATATGAATTTCACCATTTGATTTGGTCACTGTTTTTTAGAAGTTGAAACCTGGATTGGGATAGAGTTTAAGCCCTTGGGTATAGGAATTTTCTGCAAATGCAGTTAAAAGAAAATTCTCCCATAGTATCTGTTCAAGCCCTTTTCATGGTGCACTGGTGATCCCAGAGTACCCTATGGGGGAAAATGTGCATGTCTGAATTTATACCAAGGTTTGTGGCCTGTAATTATGACAGAGTCCATCCCTTTCCTTCATGTTTGTGTAATAACCCTGACTTAATCATAGGAGTATTCCCATTTTGTTGCTACTGAAATTCTTTCTTATGTGGCTTTTTAAAAGACTTCACTGGTATTTTCATTGGATTATTCATGTGATTCATAATGCTCAGCAGAAGGAGAAGGCAAAGATGGCAAATCTTGAACAAAACCATGTGTTGTTATAATATACATAAGCTTATAAAAGCCTGGTTTTATATGCATTATTAAGCTTATATATATAAGCTTAATAAAGCTTAAAGCTCTATTATACATGCACAATGCAATCTGTCTCACTCGCCCCCAGCTACACGTAAAATACAAAACAAGTACACACTCAGTTTTAAAAGTGCTTGATTAATCCGGTATGGGATTAATAGAGTTTTCTGCTGTTCATGAACTCCAGGTTAAGGCCTGATTCTAGTTCCTTTATATCATTTAGTCATTTTTATGCTCTAAGAGCAATACTTTTTAGTGATACAGAGTTACTGGAAATCTGTCTAGTTGGCTATATTTTGAAAGAACCATAGAAAAATCTAAGGGACATAAAAATATTGAAAAAGGGATAATTTAATAACATGGAAGATTTTGATCATCTCTAGATTATCAGGTTGAGAGAACTGTGAACACACTACTCTTTGAAAGGATGAATTTATACCTATTTGAGATCATACAAATATTGGACTAAAAAAGGGCAGAGAAAAGGATTAATTTTGGCAGCCTTACAGAGGCAGACTGGGCAGTATAATAAAAGTGCTCTTTTGTTTGAGATTAATCTCTGTGTGATTTAAAAATCAGTGGGAGTTATTTGGGTGGTTTTGGTTTATATTTTCCTTGCAAGTTTTTAGAGACAAAAGTATTATTCTATCAATGTTGAAATTCGGTAAGAATTTTTGGAACTCGCTTTCTGATGTCTGGAATTGTCTGAAACCAGTACTGATTTAAAGATATGAGCATTAATATGCTAATTTTCAATTAGAGTCATTGAGATATTAATCATTTAGGGAAGTGTGGAGCCTAAAAGTTGGTGACAATGCAAAAAGAAGGGAGTTAGGATGTATTAGAAATTGAAGGACTTCCTAGCAGACATGGCTTTTGGAAGGTGTTTAGTAGATACACAGCAGTTAAATGTGCCTTTGATGGAAAGTTATTTTAAGTATTTTCCAGAATTTGACATGATGTCCTCAGATGTCTGTATGTCTAGATAAATTAGCCCAAATTGAATCTTGGTATCCGGTTGCTTTTCTAGACTGCAGAAAATATGAGCTTGCTTGCTTGCTTGGTTTCCCTGCCCCCTATCAGAGGGATGCTGTCCTTAGTTTTGCAATCCATATTAGCATCACTTAAGTATGCTCTAATGCTGGGATTTGCTACAGTCTCTTGAAATAATGCAGAGTAGGATGCTGACATTCCTTCTGCAATTCTTTGTTTGCTTTTTATTATATCTTTTCATGAATTATTAATTCTTTATTTTTTAAGAGCTATGTAAGGAAGACATTGCCTTGTGACTATGAGTAATATGTAAGTGGTAATGGAGCAAAAGATCATGAATATACTGTTTCCTGCCAGTAGTTATCTTTCCTTTGTTTGCCTGGTTTTCCATATTTCTCCTAATACTATAAAATCATAGTTAAGTTGCTCTCATAGCCTCAGCTGAAAGATCATGTAAATGTAGCTAGGCTATGTGATAGCCCTTCTCCTCATAGCTGTTGCGGAGTTACTGGAGCATAGCCTTACAGTGAGTATAAGAGAGGATATAGCTCTCACAGCTCAGTAGGTAATTCTTGGATTATGTCATGGATATTGCCAATAGGAGGGTGCTAGAAAGGCTGCTTAGATTAAATGATTCAGTCCACCGCTTTAACAGAATGTAATTTAGAAGAATAAAACTATAATTATCATCATTCTTGGAAGCAAGTATTTTTTTCCAATAATATATGTTTTATCCAAACATACATACATTTGTGAATCAGGATCAAAAATTAATCTATGTTTATTATTACAGCATTATTAGCTAAGGAAAAAATACAAAAGAAGAAAGACAACAGACATAATTTTGTGTTTAATAACAATAATAATACTTCATTCAGGAAAGTCTGTCCAGCTCTGTTTTCTGTAGTAGGTTTAATAAACCCTGTCGTGCTTTTTATTTTAAATAATTATGGAAAATAGGTTTTTGTATTAACTTAAACTTAGTTATTAAGGACTTACTGAGCTTGCAAAAAGAAGCATGTTCACGTGCAGAGGATTCAGTGGTTTGTAACTAGTGAGCTCTCTTGTGATAAAGAAGGCCAAAACTACTGTCAGTGATCTTACACTTTTCCCTTTATGTGGTTAATGAGTGGGGGACTTCTAAGGCAAAATCCTAATGTTGACCTTCTTGTTCTTATATAAGAAGTAGTTTAAAAAGATTTGCAGCTTTTTTTAGGGTGATGGATCATCTTCCAACATGTGCAGTTAGTGTGGGGGCCAGTCTAACTTGTACCAATTCAGCGTTCCCATACAATATCACTGTGAAGTCCATACACTGACTTTTAATTCCTGGTGGCTTGCAGTCAAAATGGTGTGGGAGAACAGTCTGTATTTTAATTTTTTTATTTCTGTCATTCTAAACAGCTGTATAAAAAAAAAAGTTTTGCAAGTTTAATCTTAATAATCTTTACCCAAAAAAAGCAGACACGCTATGTCATAAAATAACTATTAGTGACTAGTTTGTATCCTATAAATCTAACTTGAGTTGATAATATGGTCCATTACCAGCTAACTGCACAGAGTATTTTTCATTTTACACTCTTCAGTTACTTTTTAGTGAAGTGTTAAAAAATATGAAGCTTTTCTCCTCTCTAAAATTGCACACTGTCTGTCTGTTATTAGGGAGATAACAGCTCTTATAAATGTTTCAGTAAGCGTTAAGTAGACAGTTATGTGCACTCTCATTCCACGCTTATTTGCTTACTGTAATAAACTGGTAAAATATGTGTGGTTTGTCTCTGTGTATCTGCAGGCATCATGAGTCACATAGATTTCCTTTAGAAATAATGTTGTGTCTGCAGAATTGATTGGTTATTTTCATAAACCATCCAAAGGTACACAAACGACTTCTATTATTTAAACATATGCTGTGTAAGATTTGTAGGGGATTATCTTCTGGTTACTAGATGCTTCTTGTTCTATTAACTCTGTGGAGGATTATTTTAACCCCAGAGTGATTGCAGGTATCAGCCCTATGGGTTTCTTCAAGTATTGCAATTGTATGCGTTAAAAATTTTAGAATTAAAACAAAAAACTCTGTTTACTAGACTGATGCAACTGTTAAATAGACTGCATTACAGTCACACCAACCTTTGCCAGCTCAGAACCCTTGGTAGCAAGTAGAGGGCTTGAGAATTCTCATTTTCCAGAACTAAATTCCTTTGTTCAGCTTATATACATTTTATTTCTAGTACTGACACGTTAAATGCAACTGAAAATTAATGTTCTACAGGAAGGAAGAGGGTTTAAACATAATGTCATTATTCTGACTGTCCTTTGCGTGTCTGTTCCTCTGTATACTATGATATTGAAAATAAAATTGGATGGACTCACGACTGAAATTATGACTGAAACATGAGCAGTAATGCTGAAAGGGGCATAGATTAAAATCTCTAAAAATCACAGGAAGGTTTCAGTAAATTTGAGTCAGTGTTACAATTTAAGTATGGTGAGGGATTTTTGCTGTATGTATGCATATGTATCTACATGTTGGACTTCTGACTACTAACCTTTTATATTTTCATTCCTATTAATAAATACTGTTAATAAAACCACTATATGTTAACACAGAGAAGCTAGTGTACTTCAAAATACTTGTTTTAACATGAATAAAACATACTTCCTAAGCTTGTTAATGAAAAATGGGTGAGCCATTTCATGAAATAACTTTTCTATTATGCATGTCCAGCTCAAATTGATTTAAATGTTAAAAGGTGAAGGCTAAGCTTAAACCTAAAAATAAGATTTAAATTGCATCTTAAAACTTAAGTTTTACTTGTTAGTTCATCAATGGTTTAAATGGTTTTAACGGGGGTGTCCTGGGTTCAGCTGGGACAGAGTTAATTTTCACAGGAACCTGGGAGGGGGCACAGCCGGGACAGCTGACCTGAACTAGCCAAGGGGATATTCCATACCGTGTGCCATCATGCTCAGTATATAAATGGGGAGTGTTGGGTTCCGGGTGGTGAGCAGTTGCACTGTGCATCACTTGTTCTGTATATTCTTTTATTAGTACTATTGTTGTAACTTCTCTCCTTGTGTTGTCCCAGTAAACTGTCCTTATCTCAACCCACAAGGTTCTAATTTTTTTTCTTTCTCCTTTCTAATTCTCCTTCCCATCCTACTGGAGGGGGCAGGGAGGAGTGAGCGAGCTGCTGCGTGGTGCTTTGTTGCCAGCTGGGCTGAAACCACGACAGTCCTTTGGGGCACCCAACATGGGGCATGAAGGATTGAGATAACAACACATCTGGCCACAGCATGTTAAATCAAGTTTGTTATACACATCTCTTATATTAGTTAAATAGCTGCTGGTCACAATGTTGGTTCATTTGTTCACATGGTGGCGTTATGTATGTTCTTATATGCACTATGTATTGCCTGCGGCGATGTTTATCACCTCTGGGAGAGGGGTCAGGATTATCATTTTGCTATACTGGGTAATGTCAACTTAATGAAATGATTGCATCACTGGTCATGAGGTTAAGCTGGTATTTGTATGCAGCACTGATGTCATTCCCATACCTCAGGTGCCTTCTATCGGAATTTATTGGTAGTCGCACCCAATCTATGGGGAAGTCACGGGGGTGGGAGGGGGATACTTCCTCCCATTCATTCACCTCCCCTTTCTCCTTCAGGGTAATTACAACAGCTTTTGAGAATTTTTAATATCCTTGGGATGCACAAGCCAACACGCTGTAATCGCTATGTCTCCTGAATGTGTTTCGGTTCTTGTTTAGGGCTACAAAAAAGCTTTTTAACAATACCACCCAGAATTCCTCCTCAAGACTGGATAATCATGGGTGGCATGGCATGTGGGATAGTATGGGCAGGTATCCAGAGAACTTTTCACCTCCAACAGTTTGGAACTTCACTCCCAAACAACTACAGGACCCTGATAAAGTGATAGAATATTTGAAAGGAAAATGCTGTGACTATTCCAAAGAGGCACAACTTACCGCACTGTGCTGGGCCCTGACCCGTTTCTGCCAAACACTGCTTGATATTATGCAGCACCCTCAGGGGGAAAGGAGGGAAAACAGATCAACAGGCACTGCGGCTGAACCAGAGAACCAACCTGTGGCAGTATCAGTCACCCCTATACAGAAGAAGAAATACACAAATCAGTTTGCTTAGTGAGATATGAAGGTGAACCAGGGTCATCACAAGAATAGGAGGAAGAGGCAGAACCCGAAATAATCACCCAATCTCTATCCCTGAGTGAGTTGTGTGATATGCAAAAAGATTTTGGCCACCATCCAGGTGAGCACGTTGTTCCTGGCTGGTCCGATGCTGGGATAATGGGGCCAGTAGTTTGGAATTAGGAGGTAGGGAAGCCAAGCAGATAGGATGCCTGTCTAAGGAAGGGGGCATTGACAAGGCGATTGGGAGAAAAACACAAGTCCTCAACTTCTGGAGGCAACTTCTGTCAGGTGTGAAGGAAATATACCCCTTCAAGGAAGATATTACATGTCACCTAGGCAAGTGGACCACCATGGAAAGAGTTATCCAGTACCTGAGGGAATTAGCCATGCTGGAGGTGATTTACAATGATCCAGAAAATGAGCAGTCACCCACAGATCCAGATGAAGTCCAATGCACAAAGTCCATGTGGTGGAAGTTTCTACGAAGTGCACCACTGTTAAAGAATTTTCAGATGTGGGTTTCTCTAGGTTTGCTTTATTAACAACTCAGAGTTGGGCCACCACCTGAGTGAATGGCCCAACTCTGAGTTGTTAATAAAGCAAACCTAGAGAAACCCATGTTTGAAAATTCTTTAACACCACTGTTGCATGCCAACTTTACATGGTTGGCATACAACCATTTCTTTTCCAGTAAAGTCCTGGAAAGAAGGCAATGGACAAATGGTGGACAAAGTGGCTGTCCAACTCCGGCAATACGAAGGAAGTCTCTCTTCCTCCCTACGGGCCTGTGTCTCGGCTGTAGAGGAACTGTCCTGGGAGTTCCAGCAATTCAAAGTGGATATGTCCTTCTTCCCACTTGTACAGGCCTGCATCGCAGCTATTAGGAGTAAGCATTCCTCTGCTCAAGAGAGAGGAAATAGAAGGTACATACAATGGGGTACCCTGTGGTTTTACCTGTGTGACCATGGAGAGGACATGAGGAAGCGGGATGGAGAACCTTCCTCAACCCTAGATGCGTGGGTACATGAGTTGTGAGAAAAAGCAATTGGAAAAGAGGATTCCTCCTGGAAAAATGCCGTTCCAGTTGCCAGCGAGCAGTTCCCATGACAGACTATAAAAGGGCTGATGTCATTTCTGATCCTCTTGAAGGGACTTCTGATACACGTTTGCAAAAAGTAATGAATGCTGTCGCCAGGATTAGAGGGGCCCTGCCTCCAGCCAGGTGGAGGAAAGGGACAACTGGGTCTACTGGATGATGTGGATTCAATGGCCTGGCACATCAGACCCACAGGAGTATAAGGCTCTAGTGGACACTGATGCACAACATACCCTAATGCCATCAAGCTATAAAGGGGAAGAACCCATCTGTATTTCTGGTGTGACAGGGGGATCCTAGCAGGTAACTGTGGTGGAAGCTGAAGTGAGTCTAATTAGGAGTGAGTGGCATAATCACCCCACTGTGACTGGTCCAGAGGCCCTCTGCATCTTCAGCATGGACTACCTCAGGAGAGGGTATTTCAAGGACCCAAAGGGGTACTGTTGGGCTTTTGGTATAGCTGCCTTGGAGATGGAGGAAATTGAACAGCTGTCCGCCTTGCCCAGTCTTTCTGAGGACCCTTCGAGTGTGGGGTTGCTGAGGGTCAAAGAACAACAGGTGCCAACTGCTACCACAGTGGTGCACCACCGGCAATATCACACCAACCAAGACTCCCTGATTTGGACCCATAAGCTGATTTGTCGACTGGAGAGCCAAGGACTGATCAGCAAACCTCACTCACCCTTTAATAGTCCCATATTGCCAGTCTGGAAATATCATAGAGGCTGGAGACTAACAGTAGACTGTCATGGCCTGGATGAAGTCACGCCTCTGCTGAGTGCTGCCATGGGATTTGTTAGAACTTCAATATGAACTGGAGTCAAAGGCAGCCAAGTGGTATGCCACAATTGATATCGCTAACGTGTTTTTCTCAATCCCTTTGGCAGCAGAGTACTGGTCACAGTTTGCTTTTAGTTGGAGGGGCATCCAGTACATCTGGAATCGACTGCCCCAGGGGTGGAAACACAGCCCCACCATTTGCCATGGACAGATCCAGACTGCACTGAACAGGGTGAAGCGCTGGAACTCCTGCAATACATTGATGGCATCATCATATGCTACACATATGACTACACAGCAGAAGAGGTTTTTGAGAAAAGGAAGAAAGCAATCCAAATCCTCCTGAAAGCCAGTTTCGCCATAAAACAAAGTAAGGTCAAGGGACCTGCACCCAAGATCCAGTTTTTAGCAATAAAATGGCAAGACAGGCATCGTCAGATCCTCATGGATGTGATCAACAAAATAACAGCTATGTCTCCACAGACTAATAAAAAGGAAACACAGGCTTTCTTAGGTGTTGTGGGTTTTTGGAGAAGCATATTCCAAATTACAGTATGATTGTAAGCCCTCTCTATCAAGTGACCTGGAAGAAGAACAGTTTTAAATGAGGCCCCGAACAATGACAAGCCTTTGAACAAATTAAACAGGAGATTGTTCATGCAGTAGCCCTTGGGCCAGTCTGGGCAGGACAAGATGTTAAAAATGTGCTCTACACCACAGCTGGGGATAATGGCCCTACCTGGAGTCTCTGGCAGAAAGCACCTGGGGAGACCTGAGGCTGACCCCTGGGCTTTTGTAGTTGGGGATACAGAGGATCCGAGGCTCGCTATACTCCAACTGAAAAAGAGATACTGGCAGCATAGGAAGGAGTTCGAGCTGCCTCAGAAGTGGTTGGTACTGAAACACAGCTCCTCTTAACACCCTGACTGCCGGTGCTGGGCTAGATGTCAAAGGGAAGGTCCCACCTACACATCATGCAACTGATGCCACATGGAGTAAGTGGGCTGTGCTGATCACACAATGGGCTTGCATAGGAAACCCCAGTCACCCAGGAATTTTGGAAGTGATCATGGACTGGCCCGAAGGCAAAGATTTCAGAATATCACCAGAGGAGTAGGTGACACGTGCTGAAGAGGCTCCACTGTATAATAAACTGTCAGAAAATGAGAGACAATATGCCCTGATGGGTCCTGTCGCATTGTGGAAAAACATCAGAGGTGGAAGGGTGCTGTATGGAGTCCTATACTACAGATCACAGAAACCGCTGAAGGAGAAGGTGAATTGAGCCAGTCTGCAGAGGTGGAAACCATCCAGCTAGCTTTAGATATTGCTGAAAGAGAGAAGTGGCCAGTGCTCTATCTCTATACTGACTCACGCATGGTGGCAAATGCCCTCTGGGGGTGGTTACAGCAATGGAAGCAGATTAGCTGGCAGCGTAGAGGCAAACCCATCTGGGGTGCTGCACTGTGGCAAGATATTGCCACTTGGCTAGAGAAGCTAGTGGTAAAAGTACATCACATAGATGCTCGTGTACTCAAGAGTTGAGCCACTGAAGAGTATCAAAACAAGCAGCAGGTGGATCAGGCTGCTAAGATTGAAGTGGCTCAGGTGGACCTGGACTGGCAACATAAGGGTGAGTTAGTTATAGCTCAGTGGGCCCATGATCCCTCAGGCCATCAGGGAAGAGATGCAGCATTTAGATGGGCTCATGATCAAGAGTTGGACTTGACCATGGACACTATTGCACAGGTTATCCATGAATGTGAAACATGTGCTGCAATTCAGCAAGCCAAGTGGTTAAAGCCCCTGTGGTATGGAGGGCGATGGCTGAAATAGAAATACGGGGAGGCCTGGCAGATTGACTATATCACACTCCCACACACATGCCAAGGCAAGCGACCTGCTTACAATGGTGGGAACAACCAGCAGATGGCTGGAAACATATCCCGTGCCCCATGCTACTGCCCGGAATTCTATCCTGGGCCTTGAAAAGCCAAGTCTTAGGGTGACGCGGGACCCCGGAAAGAACTGAGTCAGACAGCAGGACTCATTTCCAAAACAACCTCATAGACACCTGGGCCAAAGAGCATGGCGCTGAGTGGGTGTATCATATCCCCTATCATACACCAGCCTCCGGGAAAATCGAACAATACAATGGACTGCTAAAAACTACATTGAAAGCAATGTGGGGTGAGACTTTCAAACATTGGGATACATATTTAGCAAAAGCCACCTGGTTAGTTAATACTAGAGGATCTGCCAATCGAGCTGGCCCTGCCCAGCCAGCCACTAGTGGTTGAGTTTCGAGGGAATGGGAAGCCTTTCTGCCTTTTTTCCTTCATTATTCTTCATTCAGTTATGATATGTATGAAACTTAATGCACCTTCCAAAGCCACCTCTGAATACACACTCAAATCAGTTCCTTATATAGTTTTCTTCAGCTTTCGTCAGTGTAGTGCTCACACTTCTAAACATTTATTAATTGATCTTTACAGATACTCCTTTAAGGTGATGGATATTACTAGCCTGCCTTTCCAGTTCAGAAGCTGGTGCTTGGAGATTAAGATCAAGTTTGTGATGTGCTCTCTAACTTCTGAAGTTTTTCAACAGGATTCTTTACAGCCTTATGTTTTCCACATACTTTCCCATTTCTGTAACACTTTGTGGGTTTAAATCCCAGTTCTTACCAGCTTCCCTTATTACTGGAAGCATTTACCAAGTCTTCAGATCAGCCCCTCAATGTTAATTGTGGCGTTCAGGAAAATGTAGCAAACTGTAAGAGTTTTGTAGGAAAGGCAAGATAAAAGCCCATTCTCCTTGCTTAGCTGCTTGGAGTCTTGAACATGCTGCTATTTGCAGTTTTCTCTTTCACTTAGTTACACATTCAGGGCTATGGGTAGGGCAAGAGAAGATGGACTCTCATCTGTGGAAACAGATAAACAGATATATCTAACAGATAGCTAATAGATCTAACAGTAGCTCATAGTGCATTGACCAGAGAAATGGGATTTTTTTGCTGAGCGTTTGGCTTTTTCAACCTCCATATTCTGTTTGTGTGGTGTTACTTTTCATGTAATTTCCTAACCTTTCCTTAAAACTTGTTTAAAGAATTCAAATTCACTTTTCTGCAGTTTTCCGCATATTCCTTACTTTTGTACTTTTGAGCTCATGATTTCAGATTTCCTTATCAGCAGTATCTTCTGGGAATTTGTTTGCACACTGAACATCTTTCACTCAAGCTACTTCTTCAGGATAGAATGGACCCAAACATTTTGGGGATTTCTCTTACTGCTTGTTGCAGCAAGACTGTTAAAAAAGTGGCAACATGCTTCTGCTCCATACAACTGGGGTTTTAGTATTTGATTGGTGTAATTGTTAGGCAACATTTTTTGTGGTTTTAACAAGAGAAGGAGAGGACAATTTTTCATCATACTTTCACAGTACATAGCGGGCTTGGGGTCACCCTTGAGTTCTGATGTACAGAATTGAAAGAGACTTCTTGTTGGAAACAATTATTTTAACTGTAACTCATAAAAAAAAACTTCTGATAATTTAGTTGATAACTGTAGAGTTAAAATATTGAAAACAGATTTATAATGGAAAGTGAGGCAAATACAACAAAGTTAAAGCTGCTATTTCTCAGCACCAGAAGTGTTATTTTTAGGCTTTACTATCTGATATCTATTACTGCAATTTTTTTATGCATTTGAATATGTCCTTACATGTTTCTAGTTCACTAAAATTCCGACTAGAAAGCAGGCATTCTAGCTGAGTGAAAAGTGCAATATTTAATTGTCATTTTATCTGTTCTTCACTCACAACATTCACCAACTGTTGTTTTATACTTAACAGGTCGCTGCCCCAGTCTCTGTGCCAACAAAAACACATGAACTGCTTCATCGAATGAGTGGAAAAGGATTAGCAGCTCATTATCACTTCTCAAGACAGCCAGGCATTTTTGGTGATCGTATGGTATCTGTGCAAGTGACAGTAACAAATACAACTGATCAAAAGATAGAGAATATTCACATCAAGGAGAAGAAATTGCCTCCAGGCATGAGGATGCATGAGTTTAATCCAATAGGTAATCCAGTCCTATCTTTAAAAATACAGAATCTTAACCTTTTGCAAAATTTCAAATATAGGAAAGTGGTTTTGCATAGTCATATGTATACTCATATATATGTATGTATACAGACATACACATATGTCTGTATACATACACACACACTCTCATGCTACTGTCTTTTCTTAGATAATCTGATTTTAACAAAGACTTCATTCAGCTTTCCACTGCTTGTATTTGACTTTGAAAATAACTCCTTAGATCAGAACTTCCATGCCTGAAAGCCTACCTGCTTGTTCAAATATCAATTATATTATATCAGTTCCAGTTGATACAATAAAGTTTTTCTGTCTCCCTACAAATTTTGCTTCTCTTACAGCCTTAGTCCAGGATGGCTGTAATGGGCTACTCTTAAGAATGAGGTTTTGATTTATGTATTCACAATTATTTTCTTTCCAAGCTTTAAAAAACATTTGTAGATGTAATATTTATTTTGGAGGCTCAGAGTATTGTCATTGTTTCCCTTGTGAGCTTTTGGCAGTGAGGTGGAAGTATATGTTTTAGTCTAGTTTGCATCTACCATACTTCCACAAAGTGTGGCTTCTTAGACTAGGTAGAAAGCAATGCTCTAGTCAGCCCTAACCTAAATTGGTTTACTGTCTACCTTCTGATTAGGATTCTGTTTTGCTAAATTTGTTAGTGGAAAAGAGTAGAAAACCTGAGAAAGAACACAGATTGTAGCAACTTTTATTCAAGGGTAGTACCTGTGCACACAATCTGCTTTCTTTTCTCAGCAGTTGTTTGTTTTAGGACATTGTGGTGTAGACAGAAGGAACAAAAGTGTCCCTATTTCATAATATAAATGGAAAGGATAGACACACTTCTTTTTGACACAAGCTCCTGTACTTTAGACACATTACTTCTCCTTTAATGAGCTACCTTATTATGTGAATCTGTATCATGTCAGAAGAATACAGAAACAAGTTCTTAAAGCACAACAGTGAAGTAAAGAGTATTCTTTGTTTTCAGTTTTTAAAAAGATGTTTTGGTATTAAATTGCTGTATGCTATTGAAATACTTATCTTCTTAACATTGAAAAGGCTACACAGATTTACAGCAAATAGCTACAAAAGTACTTGTACAATGCTACAGTTTATTTCAGAGTTAAAATTTTGGAACCATTTGTATTTTGATAATGCTACATACTTGATCAAGACAGTTACTTTTAGGAAAGTTAGTAATTTTTGTGTTAAGTGAACTGTTTGTTGTTTATTCTTCAAGATAACAAGACCAGAGCAGAGTTCTGATTTCAAGTTAGTTTTGACCATCAGCCTAATTGTATATCCCTCCCTTTAAACATTTAAAGAAATAGTCACAAAGGCTTACAAGTAGAAGACTAGTATTACTCTAAATAAGATCAGGAGATACTGTACTCACAATAACACTGAACAGTAGCATTCACTTCCCTCATGTAAAAAACATGAAAAAAATCTGGAATTAATAAGTTATCCAGTTCATGTTTCTTGAGTTCCACAAGACAATCCTACCCTTTAAAGTATTTATTTCCCCAAGAAAGAGATTATTGTGTATCTGTGCTCTGAAGCTGTTGATTTCTTCTGCAGAAAATAAGCTCTGTAGTTCCTTCCAAAATGTTGCTTTTCTTGCTCGAATGCAAATTTTCTGTTGCTTTGTCACTTTATCTATAATTTGGTTTATATGCCCTGTTCTTACTACCTTTTGTGTTTCCAGCATTTGGAAAACACATCCTGTAACTTGCCCAGCAGAACCAACAGAAGAAGTGTCAGTGTAGACAGGTATTCGTACTGGAGTATAAGTCTAGTTTTGCCTCCATCACTGCAATTGCCCTTGGCAATTGTCCTGATTTTGCCAGTGGAAACGGGCCAAATTATTTCACCGAAGTCCTTGTGTGCAGTATTTTCTTGTTGGCTAGGTGCCTTTGAAACCCTGTTTGAAAACATTAAGCTCAAAGACTTTGGTAGAGTTTAGTCTGAATTTGAGCTGGAGCCTGTAATCTTTCAGTGCTTTAACACAGACTTCTTGAAATACTTTGTTTTCTATTCATTCCCTAGCATTAGTTTAATCTTTGCCTAGCTGTATCACCTCCATGTTTTCGTATTTTTCAGAACTTGATAGAGTTAAATTTTGTTTCCTTTTGTCATGGAGCAGTTGCCTACTCTTCAGTTACTGAAAATGGTCAGATACATTAATGAATAAACTAGAAATTAGACATTTTTCTGCCTGCCCAATCATTTTTATTTGAATTCCTCTCTTTTAACTGTGCTTTTAGGTTTTCTTTCTTGTAATCTTGAGAAGTCAAACTCTGCTCCAATGCTTGTTTTTAATACCTCTAAAACATCTTATCTCTACAACATTGAGGAAACAGTATACTGATGTAGCCAAAAAACTAAGAATGAGCATGTCTCTTGATACCTTACTTTGAGAAGTGCTTCAGTCTGCACTGCTTGTAAAGCACAAAATTATCTTCCATTTTGGGTTCATGATCTTTCTACTCTCTTCCATAACTAATGCAAGCAGAATATTGAGAAATAAGTAAACCACACTAATCATGAAATATTTTAAGTTCACTTCTTTTTCCATTAATGTGTGTAGTAATGTAAATTTTATTAATATTTGTTGTGTTTTACTATTTATTAACTGAATTTGCAAACTGGTGTTAGTGAAAATGAAATCTCAGTGCTGGATGTGTACACAAGTAAAAGGATGTAACTTCAATATATTTTGCTGTAAATAATTTTCCTAGCTTTTCTAATACAAATCTTTATTTTGTTGATGGTGGGGCTGTAAGATTGAAATGGCAACATCTGATGTGCATAAACTGGGGAAGGACAATCCAAGACACTTAAACATGCAAGTGTTTTGAGTGATGCCTACTTGAAATAAAACTACAAGTATTGACTCTTTTTTATGGAGCTTTTTTTTTTTTTTAATATAGGTTTTCTAATTATGTGGAGTTTGGGGGTTTGCATCTGGGATCTTCTGTTGCTTTGCATGTGTACTTTACCTGTTCAAAATGTTTTCATGTAGAGTGCCTTGAGCCTGCGGGATCCATTACAGTTTCAATGGGTATTGACTTCTGTGATTCTGCTCAGATGGCCAGTTTCCAGTTATGGTGAGTTCTTGGGGAGAGAGGGTAATTTTTTGTTCTTGAAAGGCAAAAGTAGTGTGTATTGGAAGTTTACTTGGAAGTAGCGTACTTGCTGTTCATTAAGTATTTAAAGAATTGAACAACAGTTCACAACGTGATGTATACCCAAGATGTTTTTAGAGAAAAAAGACATAATTAGTGTTTGGTTTTACTATTACATGGATTATCAGTTTTCCTTAGGCTTCCAATTTTTTTTAACACTTGCTTCTAAAAACACAGATTTGATGGGAACCTCAAATCTATGTTTGGAATCACATGTATAAGTTCAAAAACTCTTTGACAGGTTGTGTTTGGGATGTCCTGTTTTTCCCTTGGTGTAAATGATACCAAGCAGAAGCATGAACTCCTCTTCAGATTTAGAATTACTTTGTTTCTGAGCTTTATTTTTTGTTTTCCCCCTCTTCTTGGGATTCTTCTTGATAACACCACCTTGAAGGGACCGGTCAGGTCTGACTATTCTGCTGGAGTGTTTTGTGTGTGTTCTTCCTTGTAAGAAATCACAAGCAAAAAAGCACATAGTGTCAGTAATTTTACTACCTTGAGTGCTTATTATGGCTGTTTGTGATCTATATAATGTGACTGCGTGAAACCAACCCCAGAATTTGCTGGCCAAAGAAGCTTATTCCTCATGCTGTAGATTCTTTTAAAGTATTAGAGAGAGAATAAAAACAAGTAACTGGCTGGCCAACTAGATTTTGTCTTATACTCCTGATTTACACTTCGTATCCTCATTACTGGCACATTAAGGATCCTCCTTTGTATGAGTTCCTGTTGCATTCTAGGCTAGCAGGGAACCTGTTCACCCAGTGAGAACTCTGTTATAAACTAGCATTTGAAACCAGAGAAAATTTATAGTCACATCACAGTGTCCAAACATTAGAATGATCAGGTGGGGGAAAGCTAGACAACTTCTTTTAAGAGCTATTCAGGCTTATATAGTCTTTGAAACTATGCAAAGGCACTAAATAGATCTGCACAATTTATTTTTTTTTTTTACTACTTTGAAATAATGGGTTTTGACATATTTTGTTGCAAGAAGCGCTACTTTCTATATTCTGCAAAAAAAGAATATTGAATAGACATTCACATTGCCATGTTCCAGTTTAGGGGAATTCCACTGAGAATGTTCTGTACCCCTTTCTTGAATCCTGTAGATATTTTAGTGTGCTACTACTAAGCACAGTTTGCACAACTTACAGGTTATTAAAGATAGCAGGATAATCTTAAAAATAGAGAAGTACCCAAATGACTCCAGAAGAACCATTGCTAAAATAAGATTTTTTGTTCTAGGGGTAAAGAGATTTTACTATTGAATTTAATTTTTTTTCCACTCCTCAAACCTTTTCCTGTAAAATGGATGCTCATGCATAGTCATTTTAAAGATATTAATACCTCCAGCAAGATGTCTGCAGCATGTAGTTTATGTACATCACATTATTGTAGCTGGTCTGTATGCTGTTTGCTGGAATTTGGAAACAGCTTCGGACTCTTGCCTGATGCTAGGTTTTTTGGGGAAGGGAGGTTCCCTTCTGGGCAATGCAATTTCATAATTGCTTCAGAATGATAGGCTCTCTTTCCCTAAATATATTTTGAGGTTTTTTAAATAAAATATGCTCAGTTTATCAAGTAGGAACATTCTTTTTTAAATAGAGCAGATATTTTTCTTTCAAGTACATATTTTCAGTATACTAATGATTCTATTCCAAACTTATACCATTTATTGCTAAGAATCTTAGCAGTGATGAGGATAAGCAATGTAGCATAACACATTGATTTTATGCAGATCATCACCTTTATGTTTTGGGAGGTCTGCTGTATTAGTGATATATAAAAACTGATTACTTTCTCCAACATTGCCTAGTAATTGTTTATTATTTTCCTATTAGACAAACAAGACAGATCAATATTCCTGAACACCAACCAGACTATGAGTAACATCACTGTAAATAGATTTGCCTCAGACCTCAGTGGTGTATTCATTTTAATGATTTGGACAATGTGAGTCCAATGACAAAGCTCAAGCTAAGTTTAAAATTAAATTAAGAATAGGAATTGCTTACTTTGTTCCTTTGCTAATTGATAGGGCCTTGTGTCTTTGACACTAGTTCTTAGAAAATAGTATAAAAATAGGTAAAATGTTCTTTGCATTAAATTTGCTGTTTTACTGTTAAAACATGTATTGTTCAAATTCTTACTGATTTCAGTATCATTGAAGAAATTGTGCAGTGTAAAGTTTTGGGGGCGATGTCTCAGAACTCAGCTGCAGCCTTTTTAACTTGTCATACTTCTTAAAAAGCTTTTATCCAGAAGGAAGAATGACTTGTAGAAGTTTGTCAAAATGTAGTTAAAATACTGTGCACACAAAGGTGTCGATATTCTTGTATTTCCTGCTAACATATCTTTATGAAAGACGTTGTCAGTTATTTTGCATTTTTGTTAGAAGCGTGTTCAGCAGCAAAGTGTTCCTGATCATAATCATTTTCTTTACATTGTTCTAAGAGGAGCACTTTGTCTTGCATCAAATGTAATTGATCCTGAAGCAGTGTAATCACAATTACTCACTTTCTTAATTGGCCTGCCCAAAATCAGAAAATGGAAACCGATCGGCAGTGTTTAAATCAATAGCTTTATAGTAAAGCTTGTGGGGGTAGGGAGATAGTGGTAATGGGTAGATCAATTGGTCTTACATGCCAATCATGGACTGTGTGTTTTGCATAGCAAACACTACCTTTCTGCTTGGGGATGTGCTGTTGTACTAGTGGTTCAATAAGTACAAACTGTATAAAGAAAAAAACTAACGTGAGTAATAAAATATTTAGATCTCATTCTGAATTTGTTGTACAAATCAAGGACAATGAAGGAGAAACTGCATTATAGAGAGAGGTTTGAAGGGCAGAGCTTTGAAAGACCTCCCTCATAAATACTATTTTTATTAAGCAAAGCTTACCAAGATCACACGTCTAAAAAGAGGTGAAACACCTTAACTTGAAAACTGTGCCTAATGCGTTCATTTAGAATGTGTATTAGGATGTTAACACTATGTACTCATAAGGAGAACATCTCTTCATTGCTATTTTTCTTGTGCCATGTCCTTGCAGAGAACACCACACTGGTGTTCTGCACAATAATGCATCTCAAACAGAAAGTTAAAGAGGAATAAATGGAGGAACTTAGGCTTTTAAAAGATTTTGTGAGCGTTAGTGTTTCTTTCTGGGTTACTTTGTTCAGATTCTGCAAGCAGGATATACACAACTTAGAAGTATAAAGCAATTTGTTATTGGCTAACTCACATGCAAGGTAGTCTGGTAGCTTGTTGAATCCTAGTTAAGCATTGGTATATTCACCGTCCTAGTAAAAGACCTCAGTCTTTGCTAAGCAGGTGGGCATCAGTGAGCAGAAAAGAAAGATCGGAATGGATCCTTGATGTTACAGGTTGACTGCAGTACTCCACTGACTGTGGATTTTTTTTTTCCTTGTCAGATTTTATATATTTTGACATCAGTGTGTTTCCTCTTGAATCCTTGAGCTCCTAGTAATCACCATCTTAACAATCCTACTGCTGTGTCTCATTTTATCTTTATTATCCTGCATGTTTCTACTTTTCAGATATTCTGAGGTCTTTCTCAGAGTTTACCAGTTTCCTTAGATGTTTGAACAAAGATTTGGGAGCTTTGCCATGTCAGAATTTGGCCTTGGATCCTTGGAATGAAGACATTTGAATCCCTAGAGAAGAAAGGCAAGGAAGGTTACAGAAACAGAGAGTTACAGCATATACATGCCTGTATCCTATTTTGTGTACATGTGTTTAGCATTTCAGATTCCTGTCTGCATTTGTAGAACCCAGTAGGCAAATCTCCAGCTTTTTGTAGGTGTCAGGCAAGTGACTAAAGGTAAAACGTCCTGTTTACAACAGCTGGGGAAGGAAGCTTGTCTTTACCTCTTCTTCCCTATTCTTTTCATCTCCTTTCCAAATTCTCTTAGCTGTTCACAAACCTGTAAAAGAACCACAGCTTTGAAGATAAAAGTAATTTACAGAGAACCTGTTTTATTCTCCCCATTCTTTTGAAAAGTATGCAGGATGTTGTTTAGTTCTCTTTGAAACAACTTGGCATAGGAAACATCTCTTCCCCTTGTTTTCTCAAGTTTTAAGTGCAAAGAGTACAATCAGAGCTCCCAAGAAGAAAGAGAAATGGAATGAAAGCAACAACTTCTATGCCTTCCGTTCTTGCTCAGAATAATGAGATCATAGGAAAATAGTGTGACATGCGACAGATGTTTTTACAAGCACAGGCTGGTTACCTTATATTGGCATTTCCTATATCCCAGTGTTATGAGAAGAGCTGGGACCCTGTACATACTCTTCTACTTTTGTTATGCTGGTAGAAAAGAAAGCTGTGTGTTTGCCTCATCTGCCCTGGACTGTATAAAGAGACCATTTTGCTCTCTTTATTCCGGAAGAGGTTGGTGTAGCAGGAAGAATCTAGCATTTTCTTAAATGAAGTAAATTCCATGAATGAGATTTGAAAACCTTACTCAATCTGCTGTTTGCAGGTTCTACCTTATCGTAGAAGCTTTTGCTCTAAATTTTGTTTTCCAAGAAAGAGATTTTTTGCAATGAGAAATTCTCTTACCTTACTTTGTGTTGATGTAGGAATCTTCCCAAGCAGAACTTCTGCCTGCAAAGAGGAGTAAATGAAGGAGATCAGTTGGGTAGCAGTCAGTATTTGTATTGAGTGCAAGCATACATTCAGGTGTAAATGCATGCAGAAAAGCATCTGATTAAAATTATGTGGTAGAATGTGTTATGGAATATATTAAAAACTAACATTAGAGATGCAGGACTGTCTTCACATCACTGTCACTTGCATTTTCACTTGTTTCTTGCTGTTTACTTCCCTAGTGCTTTGTCAGCAAAGCACCAAGTTGTTTACAGATGTTGGATATTAAGACAAGCAATCTGGTACTCTTCTCTTTACTTTGTTACTCTAAAGTAGTCAGTTGACCCAGTTCCAGAAAGCAATTATATCGAGATAGATAACTGACCTGGAAAAAGCAAGGCTGGGCATGAACAACTACTCTCATTTCTTATATCACCCTAGCCTTTTTTCTTGTAGAAGCAGGATGCAGTCTTTTCCTTTCTTCAGCAAGACTATGAGCAAAGTCTCCTAGACTTCTCCATTCTGTGTGTTGCAGGAACTTAGTGTGTTGCTCTTCCATTTCCATTCTTTTTTTTACCATCTCTGGACTTTTTTTGAATACAAGACAAAAATCATGAGCTCATTTTGGATAGATGTATTCTGGGTGAAGCAGCTACTAGGAGTGAAACGAAAAACTGTAATATAAATAGCAAGAACAATATTCCCCAGCCTCTTATTAGAATAATAATTTTTTAAAAGCTTTGAAAATTAAGACTTTAAAAACTGCCATTGTGGAATCTTGTAAGTACTCATTCACAAGTGATAATATTACTTGTGTTAGTTTTAACCAAGATGTTGCCATCATTGTCCTCAAGTCTTTTGTTATGGCAGAGAAATTCTTTCCCCTGAACATTTTGGAGCCAATCCTTTAAAAAAAAAAAAAATGAGAGAAGAGAGGGGGAATAAGGAAAATGGACACTGTTTTCAAACAGCAGGTGCTAGCTGCTCCCACCGCAGCCATCTGAAGAAAAGTTAAAACTTTGTGTCTTCTAAAGGATTGAATGTTAGTCTTGTGGTGTCTTTTATCATGGAGATGGTAAGTCTCCCTGTGTTCCTGTGGGAGCATTATCATCTCTCATTTGTTCATCTTAATTGAGTACATCAGAAGATAAATTCATGGGATCCTTGGAATTACATCATGAAAATGGTGTAAGTCTTTTAAAAATAGAGTATGTACAGTTTAACAGTTATTAAGGCAACAGTAAGAGTAATGATGTCTAATGTTATTTGCCCCTAAGTTCACGATTAAATACAAAACAGATTATGCGAACTAGTGGCAAGGTACTGTTCTTGGACATCCCTATTTGTCTGATTCTTTTAGAGATTCCTTCTTCAGACTTCTCACTAAGCATACATGTTCCACTAAGGATATAACATCAGCTGCATTTGCTAATACCAGAAAATGCAGTCTTTAATTTTTTAAATCTAAACCCAGTTATGTTTGTTGGCTTGAGAAACTGCTTTTTTTCTGATAAGCTTTTCAGCTTGATCTTCCAGGAAAGTCAGAGCGACACCACCTGAGATATGTTTCAGTGAGGCTTGAACCAATTGTCTGCCAGATTCTTAAATGTTAATGTTCAAGCTTCAAACCACTTCTGCAGTTTTTTGTTTAAATGTCATTTATACTAATTATAGTATTCAAAGTATAAATAAATAAGTTAAATACACTGAAATTTAGTTTACTAGATATTGGGGGAAATTATGTAGTTGTACTGCAAGAGTCAATTTTATTATTAGGTATCTGATGAAATCTCCATCTTTGGAGATACTCAGAGCTCAAATGTTCAGGGCCCTAAGTAGTGTGAACTAAGGTTGCCCTGGGTTGAGCAGGAGGTAGGACCAAGTGATTTCCAGATGCCCCTTCTGACTTGAGTTGATCTATGGTTATATGGAACTATGAAATGACTTTTCTTAAATTAAGATATTACTCGATCTCTAATATAGATGTAATAAAAGAGATGCAGATCAATAAACAAAAGCTGTATATTTAGCATGTAAAGTGTGTGATAAAGAGAATGATAAAAGTGAGAATGATTTTCTCTGGCTGAAAAAAAATTTACTGAGGTATGCTGAAATTAAAGTAATGCAAAGTAAACCAGATGCTGGCTAAAGTGAAGTTAAGAACAAAGTGGTTTTGAAGAACAACAATCAGAATTTCTGCTTGCAGACTATGAAGAGTTCATGGTTTATCATAGAATATCTATTAGCTTTTTAATCACTAGGGGAAAGGGAAGTGAAAAGTTTGTTAACAGCAGAAGTGTTGAGTGGTCCTCTTGAGCAGTTACAGCTATATAAAACCCAAGCTATGCACATACTTTTATTCCTTCTTATTGTGAAAAGATTGTTAGGAGCATTTCAAAGCAATCTAAACATTGATGTTAAAAGTCAAGTTTAGGTACAAATGGTATGTCCAGTCAATGCAGGACGTGAATCATTGTACATAAAACTGCTTATCTGTTTTATGCTGAATTACGCAGTGCACATCTTGCTTAAATGAATGATCAGTTGAACAATACCAATGAAGGTATTGTTAAAAGTTTCAGTAATGTAGTCCAAGTAGTGTATATAAACAGCAGAAAGTTAAGAGGCAGTTGATTAAAGACCCTTCCTTCAGCTCTTAAGCTGATGGAGTTCTTGATCAGTTTTCAAAGGAAAAATTAAAGAAAAAAATATTGCTTTCTTATTTCACAGTGCACTTGATCAGGCTAGCCAGTCAAACAATCCCTGCTCTTTTAGTATGCTAATGACTTTAGAGATGGATGGTATTTAAAGTAGTATAGGAAAAAAAGTGAGAATTTGTTAGCTAAGCAAATTTTTAAAAACAACACTTCATAAATGATTCTTTGTAAATGAAATACTAGCCAGGTTTGAAGAGATTGTTTCACTGTATGTTTACTAAATAATAATTTTCAACAAAGTTAACATTAATGCTGAATTTTATTTGAAAAGCCCGTACTTGAGATTGCATCCATAAACATAATTATAACACATCAGAAGTCAGAAAGTAATAATGTACTAGTCCCTAAGCATTTGCTTGTGAAATTGGGTAATTAAGGTAAGTATTAAAATTTTAACTAATAGGACCATAAAATGCTTTCCTGTTTTCAGGTGGCTTATCTTGCATCTTTAGGAGGGAGACATGTATGTTTTCTATTTTATTGACCTAGTGCTGGTTTTTGCATCAGTCTATCTTATTTTAGAATTTTGAAGTTGCAGAGTTATAAAAAATCAGTAACAGATGTTTGAGGTTAATTTAAATACCATAGATATTAATTGATGAAATATATTTTCCATTCTAATGATTGTATCATTATATTTAAGTAGGATATCTGAGGCATATCAGCAATCAATATGTATTGACTATTTGGTACATCAGCAAAAACAAAAATGTTCTTCTCTAAAAATTTCTCATGCCTCAAAGCATTAACAAAGATTCTGACTGGATCTACTGATCCTGAATTGCTAGCCGAATCCCTTAGGTATAGTTAGTCAATCAAACATAGCAGACTGAATGTATCTTGAGTTTCCGTAGACTTGAAGAACTCCAAAACAAGATAGTTGGAAACTCAGAGAATTGAATGGATAGGAAGACAAAGTTCACTGTATGATATTTATTTCTTAAGGAGGAATCTATAGCATTTGATAGTAGTACACTACTACTGAGAGTAATTTTTTTAACTCTCTGCCATTATGAAAACTGCCTCAAATTCCGCGATTTTCCAGTGTGCTTTTTCATCAACCAGTATGCTGTGTGGTTTTGTTTAAATATACAAAATGTTGCAAAGTTGAAGTGATCAAAGGTATTTCTTTTTTACTCTCAAATTTATTGTTTGGTTTGTTTGGGGTTTTTTTCAGACAATAATAATCCTTTTTTTCTGAAATTAAACCTTTCCTAGGTCTAGCCCTATTTCTGGGACTGCTGGTGCTGATGACAGAATTTGTGAACAACCGTTCTTTTAAAGGAACTGTAAAATGCATAATAATTTGTCCTTTGCAAGCATTTAGTTTGAGTGTGATGCCTTATAGATCACAAATAAACATTAATACGAGTAAAGGTTACATTTTCAGAAATACAAGAGCATGCATGCTATATTAGTACTACATTTGTACTGGAGAAAATGGATCAGCTTTACTGATGTAAGAAATTAGCAGGCTTTGGGGTTAAAAAGGTAGAAATCATGCAGGTAGTTCTTACACTGTTTATAGATTCCATAGTAAATTTGGAGCTGATATGTATGTATTAATCTATGTTGAAGCACTTCGTTGATTCTCTGTAATTTCTCTTTTCCCAGCACAAAGGATGATTATTTTAATGTTAACATTCAGCCCCCTGTTGGAGAACTGCTTTTGCCTGTCACTATGTCAGAGAAAGACTTTAAGAAGGAGCAAGGTGAGAAATATTTCAGCAGCTTCAATAAATGTATTTGGATGAGAAGAGGGCTGTGTTCCTTTCAATTTCCAAGCGTACAGCAAGTGCTTCCAGTGTAGCTGTTTGTGTTAGTCTCTGTTAGTATTCAGTCTGATACTAATGATTTAATTTAAAAATGTGCAGTGGTATTTGACAGCTTTTCAGTGTGCCTTTAAAAGCACAAAGCCCACTCTTCACCCTGAAACAGTCTTTTGGTTCAGCAAGTTTTGGCTTCCTATCATGAAGTGTGAATATCTTTCCTGCTAGCAGTAAAGCAGAAAGTTGGAATCCCAGCTCAAGGAAATAAACCAAATATACATTGATATGGTGTCTGTCTTTACTAGTCTTTATTCAAAGGCTGCTTTTAAATACTGTTAGTGTACCTGTTCCTCAGCTACTTTGAAGATGATTTCAATCTTTTTCCTTTCAAACACTTCATATAAAAAAAATTCTTGTTGGAATGCTGTTTTAGAAAGGTGACATGTTTTATATACTTCTGCATTCTTCTAATGTTGCGCCTTTAAAGGATGTAAGTTTCTGGTGCTAGTCCAAACACAAACCTCCGTAAGAGCTTTCAGTGACTTGAATATTTTATACAAAACAATTAGAGAAAATTGTACTTAGCTTTGACTGTGTGTTAAATGGAATAGTCCATACTGCTACCCGTAATTTGGATATGATTCTTGGATATTTTAATATATAAACGATTACATTTTGGATGCATTCAAATGTAATAGTGTTTACTCATCTATCTCAATGTATGGGGATTTACATGTGTAAATCTCTTCACATTGAGATGAGAATATACCCATGGGATCCTGTCTCATTGCTGTATAAGGCTCAGAAACTCAGTATATCCATCAAGCAGTCAAGAACACCAATGAGTAATGCTATGTATTATTAATTATTGGTTTTGAGCATTTCTTGCTTTTGTATTTTTGAATGATTAAGAAAGTAGTTTAAATATCGCTTAGATCATTTTCAGTTAAGCTTATGGCTGCAGTGAAAAGTTAGGATTGTGCTTTGTTTTCTTAACCAATTGATACTTATTTGCTGTTCTTACCTTTTGCTGGCTAAAGCCTGCCTCTGCTTTATACCTGCTCAGCAAACCAAGGTGAGTGATTGAATGAGGCTGTGGCACATTTATTTTAAACT
Organism: Haliaeetus albicilla; assembly: GCF_947461875.1. NCBI lineage: Eukaryota > Metazoa > Chordata > Aves > Accipitriformes > Accipitridae > Haliaeetus > Haliaeetus albicilla. Next base: position 13,309,660 of record NC_091516.1, read on the forward strand.
GTTCCCTTGTAAAAATTGTAGCTGAGGTTGTAGTGAGAGGAAGGCAGGTTACTGTGCTTCTTCCCCCCGCTGTTTTTATATTTGCTTGTTTTGTGATATTTTGATAGAGTTTTTGTATATTTTACTGTGACTGAGGGCTTTTTTTCCTCCTGACTGGCCATACAGAACCACAAGCACATAGAAGTGCACTTGGAGAATAGCTGTGGTCCTCTGTGGAGTTGTTGCCAAAATTCCTTTTTCTTCTGCCATTTTACTTCTATGGTTGTTGATTATTTGTCTGAATAAATCTGGCAGCTGTTTGCTATGTTTAATAGAGCAGAAAGGCTACTCTGAATAAAGCTATTTGAAAATTTGTTTATATGAAGTATTTGTAAATCCATGAAGGTCTCTTGGCATTTCTGTATTGCTCTCTCTGTCTTCCTGAATTCATTCTTTGATGCAGGACTTGATGCTGGCAAATTTACCACAGGTTTAAAAACCTTTTCTATTGCATCTTTTTTCGTATAGATATCAGCTGTTTCAGAATATTCGTGGTAATAGAGGTATCAGTTCTAAATTTTACATAAGTATTTATTACAAAGATCTAGGAGCAGCTAGCATTTGGGGAGAATTACTATGTGATCTTGGTAAATGAAAAATCCAAATAACAATAATAAATGCAGGGCAGTTTAGGAGTTGGTATATATTATTCTATTTTGTGTTTAACTTCAATTTGTCTGTATTCTCCAAATGAAACTGATTTATATAACTTGTTTTTCAGTTGTCATGCTTTTTGTCACACACACCCCCCCCCTTTTTTTGTGTGTGTGTTTTTGGACATAAGATGTTTCAAGTCTTGTACCTGGAGGTGCCTTATTTTATTTGTAACCAAAACAAATAGGTAAAAAAATAGTGAAGGAGTGAGGAGAATATTAGAAATGCAAGAATATATTGGGGGAGAATGAGAATATGTATGGGTTTTAAGGATTTTTACATCTAAATTGCATGTGTAACCTAATAAGAATGCTAAAGAGGAAATAGCCAGTATTATACTGCTATGTAGAAGACAATTCATTGCTACACATCTTTACTCAATTACACTCTGCTGTTTTGCATTGTCTGTTACATTTGTATATGTCCCTTTTCTTCCTGATGGCATAAGGAGTGGAGAACAGACAGGTTATTGAATATTCATGGCTGTGAAGGTTATCTAGTGGTAGCAGCAGAACCTCAAAAGCTGGATTTATCCACATGCCGTGCATGGTACGCTTAGCCTTGCTACACAGTCTTCCCTTCCCTTCCCTTCCCTTCCCTTCCCTTCCCTTCCGGGGAATCCTCTGGTGAGGTAATTCCCAAGAGCTGCAGCTGAGTTAGTGGTTGATGTGATTGACAGTTTGGAAGCAGTAGATTAAAATAGTATTGCCAAACTACTCTTTACCTTTCTGGTTAAATACTTTTACTGATCTTCAGGCCTCAGGATTTTATACCCTGTTTTACATCACATCCCCATGAAAAGTCCAGTTTCTTTAGCAGGAGTTCGGCATGCATGAGACGTACTGTTGGGAACTCAGTATCCAAATTTTTACTTGTCTGCTGTTTTTAAAAATTAGTAGCAAAACTCCCCTCGCCTTAGTTCAGAATAGGACTAGTCTGGTAGCTAACATACCTTGTTACGTACCAGTGTAATTTTTCTAATTTCATTTCCTTTTATTATTAAAAATGTGTACAGTTATTTCATTGTACCAGTTAGTTAACCCAGATTAATTGCTGCTCTGGGCTCTGAATAGAGTTTTCTTAGATTCTCATGCTTCAAGCAATATTAAAGGTGGCATGTGATTGTTATAGCTGGATATTAATCAGAATTTTTATGAAGGTGTTTTTAAAATAGCCAGTTAAATCTACTTCAAGTATAAAGACTGGGTTTTTTTCCCCTGCGGCCATGTTTCAAAATAATTTTGTCAATTTTTTTTTTTTAAAAGTGTATACTTGATTCCCATTAAAAAAAAACCAAGCACAAAACCCAAACACCTTGGATAAGTAAACAAATTGTTTACCTAATTTTATTAAGATTTATATATCCAACTTGTCTTCCTAACAAGCAAGATGCTAATTCTTTAAATGGTTGGACATATACTATTTTCTGCCCCTTGACTACCACAGGCAATCATATTTGATGCCCCTTAATTAGAGCACCCTTTTTTCTTTCCAGGTTCTTTTCCACCTCAGCAATCGAGACAATACATTTGCTTACCATGCTGCTCTCCTAAGTGTTCTTTTGCATGTAAATTAATCTTGATTCAGTTTACACTGTCATGCTGAGTGGTACAAATTGCCTATAACAATAAAACAGCATGAGTTAAAAATAAAGGGGGGTGAAAAGGCAGATTGAATGTGTGCCTTACTTGATAGGATGTTACTTTGCTTTATGCCAATACATTAGTCGACAATAATGAATCTTCTGTTCTGAAAAGCATGGTTTAGTTGATTTTTTTAATTTTACTTCAATGGAGCAGTACCTTGTCTTTTATAGAACAAGTTAGACAAACCATTAATGACAAGAGTGTTAAGGTTAAATATGAAGCAATGCATTCACTTCTCTGAGTGCTATCCATCTTTCCATTTACAGGAGCTTGACAAAAGTACTGGCTTTGTACAACATTTCCTTTAATTACATGCTGCGGGAAACAGGCTTTTAACATAAACATAGTTGCATTCATTTATTCAGCATTTGCTCTTCAATAGAGCTTAATGGAGAAGGTTTAAATCCTAAATGAGTACACACATCTCTCAGCAGTGTTATGTCAGTCCCTGTGCTCTGCTTAAAAGCAGTTTTAGTCTGTGTATGTAGTTTTTAAAGCTTTTGCCTAATAGTGAAGTTTAAACAGTTTGAAACAGAATGTTCTATTCCCAAAACAAAGCTGATCTTTATAGAAGTTGTGTGCTTATTTTTGTTCTCTTCAAGAGGAGATCATGTTCAAAAATATCCTGTAATTTACTTAGGAGCTGTTCCATTTTTACTTTGATATTTCTTATTTTGTGACAGCAGCTAATGCACATTCTAGTGCATAAAAATGTTGGATTTATGTTTTTTAATTGCTCTATTAAGCATCTTAGTGCCATTTGCTCTGGGTTAGAACTATATGTGCAGCCCTAAAATATTACCCTTTTGAGACTTTTGCATTGTTTTCATTGTTAATGTTATTGTGGATTTCAGATGCTTCATATTTCTGCCTGAAGTACTGTGCTCCATTGTTTGTCTGTGTTTTCAGCTTCTGAACATAGTGTAAAAATACACAAACAATGTTAAGTTGTAGTTACTGTTGGATTTTAATCAACACTAGCATGCAGCAAATCATTCTCCTAAACAATGGATATTGATAGAAGAGAAAAGTGAGGGGTTTTGTTAAAATGTCCTTGAACAACATTTCCTTCTTTACTTTTTTTTGTCGTATGTGTGGATATAATCTTGACATTTCTGTTCCATTTTGTAGTGATATTCAAATTATTTTAATCAAATAATTTATCATGACATTTTAGAGAGATGGATACTAACTGAATTTCCCAGTTTCAAATGTGATGACTTTATCTTCATGAACTAAATTGAACCAATGACTACTCTCTGAATTTCAAGATTATTTTTAGCAATTGGATATGAAATTATAATTAAGCGCAGTGGTTTTATGATTGAAAGATTACAAGGTGTCTTTGTATATGGTGTTACTTAAGCTGCACTTTTCCAAATGAGTCTTACTTAATAGTTCATTCCTATGTTTACATTCTTCTTTTAAGTTACACTTTTTGTGAAAAAGAACCATCTTGATATCACAGTTGCATTACTATCACACATATCTTTGTTCAGTTATTAGTAATTTGTTTCTAATAATAGGGCATTGCAAGTAATACATTAAACTAATGTAGTTATGTAATTTCCTATAAAATTGTTTTCTTGATGAATTATTTAACTTTTAATGCAAATGTGGGGTTTTTTTAGAAGTCTCTCACTTTGGTTTTATGCTTAATAAGCAAGCAAATCTTAAAGTAGTCATAATGAAATACTTAACGTTTCAGGGATGCTGACAGGAATGAATGAGACATCTGCTACAATAGCTGTTGCTCCGCAGAACTCTACTAGACTTGTAATAATTGAGAAGGTAGTGAAGGCAGCAAACCTGGGTGTAGTCCCTTCTGGTCAAGATAACATACACAGGTAAGATTACATGTCATTCATAGTGGAACCATCTTTCAATATGAATTTGTTAGTTCAAAATTCATCAATATTTGATAAAATTAGGCAAAATTACCCACACCTTTAACGGATAAGGTACCCAATTATATTGTAACATACAATCCTAAGCAGATATTAATTTGACCCTAAGTACTCCTTAGCTCTTTATTTGAATGTATATAGAACAATCAAATATCTAGACTTTACTGTACACAGTTAGGGGGAGTTGTCTTTTCCTGGTTTTGTTTCAAAGGGAAAAGGTAGCCTTTTAAAGCATGGTACTTTCAAAAGCATATATAAGGTTTTTTGACTTTTGTTTCCGTTTCCAAAAGTAAGTGGCCTTATTCAGGTATATCATCTGTGAGGAGCTGCTTGTTTTTCCCACATTAATTTTTGACCTATGATATCCAGCTAATTAAACCTAGAACCTGATATTTTTTTTCAGTTGGATGAAGATCTTTTTAAATGCAGGTTGAACATTAAATTGAACATTTCCTTATCCTTCCTTTGTATATGCAAGGAAAAACAGTGATCGGCCAAGAAGGTCATTGGTCCTGTTTAAATTCCAGATGTTACTTGTAGATCACTCCATTTCATCCAAAAGCTGTGGTACAGAATGTCAGTGGAGTTGATATGATTGTTGGTTAATGACAGCTTTTAATGTGATTGACTCAAAATATTTAGTCCCGTGAATCTGTATGGCTTCTCACTTGTGACAGAAACAAACAGGAGAATTGCCATGTGTAGAAAACTGGGTGGACACAAATAACAACAGCAAGATGTAATTGGAATCTGTTAACCTAGTCTTGGAATAAAAAAATGCATACATCTCTCCTAGCATCCACTAAAACTGTTTCAGAGTCTGAATTATCCCTTTAGCCCCCTGAATTTTGCTATTTCAATAAGAGCAATGGATATTCTTTTAAAGCAAAGAGCAATGTTTTTCTTTGAAATTTTGCTGACCAAGATGGCTGTTTGGAATGGTTAGAATCTTGTAGTCTACACAGGACTAATAACCTGATATTTCTCTTTGTTGGGTTTAGTCTTTTTTGCATCACTGGGCATTTTTATTGCATTGCATTAACATTAACCCAGCTGGATTTTCCTATGTATTTGATACGGTCAATGATAAAATTCTGTTTCACCATAAAAACATGGTACAGCTAGTGCGATTGCACAGAAATGATTGTCACTATTGACACCTGCTCCTCCATGAAAGAGTCCTCATTTGTGGCATCCCTGAGGGATCTATACAGCCTGCATTCTCAACTTCAATTCAAAGACTAGGTGAGAGTGTCAATCAAGAGACTGAAGTGTCTGCAGTATACAGGTGTTCTCCATCTTTACCCTATCCATCACATGAGACTTACTGCATAGGGATGGATTGTTTTGTGACTGAGTCTTGAAAAGGTTCCCTAAAATAATAGCTTAGTTCCTAGCTCAGCCACAGGTTTCCTGATTGTAGATAAGTTTCTAATTTGATCTTGCTTTCTCTTGACCTTTTTTTTTTGTTTTTTTAAAGGAGGTTTCCACAAAACAGAGTCTATGACCAACTGTAAATAAATTGAAGATGTACTTCCTGTTGGGTACAGTGCTTCAGAGACAGTGGTTGAAAGCATGTTCTGGTTGGGCTGAAGTATTCAGAGTGCTTTAGAGCATCCTGAAATCTTCTTTTCTTTTTTTGATTCAAAATAGAATGTATTCAGTCTGCTACAGTAGTTACAAAATAGTTTGCATTTATAATGTCCATCAGGCAAAAAAATTGTTTATAACAACTTAAATGGCCTACCAGAAATGCCCAGCAATGATAAGCATTTAGAAAATAGCCCTTCATTTGCTTCATCATAAGTAACTGGAGTTCACAGATACTATGTAGTCATAATTGCACCTAGTTTTTACTGAGAACAGGAATGGGAACATTAACTAATTGGTACTGTGATGAACATGTTCATCTTTTAAATAGCACTACATTATCATTAATGTAAATCCTATATTTAGATGAATGAATATTTGAGATAGAGATTAGATAATGAATACTTTCAAAACTCTGAAACAGATGACTGACATATTTTTATTATTTTTTTTAAATTGTATACATATATTTGGATTAAATCAACTCTACCATGAGACTAGACAAAAATAGAGTCTCTTGAAAATCTCATGGATGCAAGAAGTGTGCTGTGTTTTATGTATGTGACAGGTACACCATTTCAGGATGATAAAATAAACAGTCACCTTTTACCTCGACAAAACAGTTATGGATTCAATAAAAAGATGTTAAAAGAAATTTTTGGTTTTTTCTACAGTATTGTCATTTGTCTTGTTTGTTTTATCACAAGTGGTATTTGGGGAAAAAAATTACGTATAAGAACTTGCTTTAGCTCATCATGCTATTCTGTGAGGACTACTTGAGTTCACTTCTTAGAGGTGCTTAGTGCATACCCTTTTACACGGGAAAAGAAGCAATATTTTTAACCTGACGTTCTGTACAGTGCAGCATGAATTACATTAACCTCTTAGTGGGTCATCCCCAACTTGAGTATTACTACTTAATGATGGCTAATGCCAAGAAATTTATATTGCCTTCTAATGCAATATACTCATTCAAAATGAAATTGTATAGTATAATACAAGTGTGTCTAATGGACTTGAACACATGTGTGTTTCTTGAGTTTTTTAAGTCTAAACATATTTGCACTCATGACAAAGACGTTGTCATGCTGCTGGGACACAATTACTGCCCCTTAAATTGATAACCCTATTTAGGATTGTATTTTTCACCAAGTAAAAACACTCAGAGCAAATATAATGAATATTTGAAAATAAATACTTGAAACAAATACCAACAGAATATCATGCAGTCATCAATGAAAAATGAAATAAATGTAAACCTGTAAAATACATCAACTATATGTCAGTCCCTATCACAGTATAGCAACACTTCCTTACATGCATTTTTTTCTCTCCTTACCATATGGCTACTGAATTTTTATATTTACTTGAAATGTAATAATTTAACTGTTAACTGAGTATGGAACAAAATGCCAGATAATAGAGTTGATTGTATTTTAAACTCTCTTTTCTAGCCTGTTTTATTTGAAGTGATAGCTGCAAAAATTTTGAACTCAATAGCCAATATATATACCAGGACACAAATGTGCAGATTTATATTCATATATTTGCAAAATAAATTTGCTGTACTATTTCACTTCCTTAAGTGTAGTTACCTCCTCTTCAAATAGCTCTTCAATACAAGCTATTAGATTACTGGGCCTTGTAAGGCTGCATACAGTGCATTCTCATGTTCTTAATAGGATTAACTCTTCTTATGTATTGATCTCTCTTGCTTTTATTATCAAGGGGAAACATTATTTCAATTTTAAAGCCTTCTACTAAAAGGAAGAATGTGAAATTCATTTCAAAAGAGAATTTTTTTTTAAGCAGGAAATATAATGTCTTCTTAAATATGAAAACTTCAGAAAAAAGTTTATTATTTTTATCAAAATATTATTTCACAAAAGTGATTAGGATAATTGTTGCAATATACATAGCTCTTTCTATGTTCTGAGAACTGTTGTTTGTTAAAAATATTTTAAGAAATGAAGGGTTGGAAGTGGGTTGAGGAGTGCATAGATATTGACAAAGTGATTTCAAAAAGAATCAGCTAAGGCAGCAAGCTTCTATCTTGTGATTCAGACCACATCTGTGATTTGAATATCTAAAGACAAAGACATTGAAAGAAAAGTATTTGTTCCTGCAGGGAATTAAATCAGTCTGAATCACTACATTTAGGGACCAAGTACTTTTCAGTTAAAGTATGTCTGCTGTTTGTTGTCAGTGGGGAAAGTCTGCCAGGAATTTTTCCATCTTCAAGGTAAGAGGATACATAATTGAGGATATTTATTCCCTCAAAGTTGATTCTTCTATGGACCATAACTTCCCCTCCCTGTCTTTACTAGGGCAATAACGTTCATTGCTTTATATATCAAAAATAAATTCTAGGCTGTTCTATTTCAAAATGTGATGAGATGAAGATACTATTCAACTGAAGATTTTCAGTAATTTTCTTTTTAACCAACACGAGCCTTATTTATCCAGAAATGCCCTTCATGCTACTGTTACTTTCTAAGATGTGTTGCTTATTCCTCTCAGATGAATATTCTAAAAGTTCCTCAGGTCTCTTCCTCCTGTATTCATTTTCAGCTCCATAACCTCCTACCAGGATAGGCAATCTTAATTTTCTTCACTTTGAATATAGCAAAAGACAACAGATGATGATAGAATGAAGATAGTTACAGACTTTACTTTCATCTTAGAAAGACTTGAATGCTGTTATGATCCTCATGAAAGTGTCAAAATGTTGTCTACTATTACATAAGACCTCTGCTTAAAGGAGAGGTGTTTCAGGGTAAATTGGCTTAGAAAGAAAATAATGGAAGTACACATAGAAAGCATTTCTTTCCACTACCTACAAAATGTGGTGCAAAAGCTTTTAATGTGTTGGCAGTGGCATATAGCAGAAAAGTCTGTTCAGACCTGGGATCACAAACTGGATTTTCTTCTTCAGTCTTTCACTTTGTTTTATGCTTGTGTGGTTCCATTGATATCAGAATATAATGTGTAATGGGATTGAGAATCAGGCCGTCTTGAACTGCCTACCTTTCTGCCTTCCACTTCCTGAAGCATTTCTTAAACCGGATGCATTGTACTCTAGTAGACTATTTCTTTCAATGACCACGGCTCTACAAAATGGAACAAGGTAGAGCACCTTTTGCACGTTTTTTCATTCTTGAAGACTTTACTTGCATGCTGCCCAATCAGTCAGTGAGATAAAAGTCTGAACCCATCAGGCTGGATATGAAGAATGAATTTTAGTCAACCTCAACTTGTTTTTAATAGTCCATTGAACTAGTCTGTTGTTGCTGTTGTATTTTGAAAGGAATCCACAATGAGTAACAGGAAATAGTTGAGTTAGAAAGTGAGCATGGTGTCATCTACATATCTTTACTTCTGCAGTTCATCAGGATGGTCTTAACATTGACCAGAACTGAGACACATGACAGCATTAATTTCAGTCCTCTAATTTGAGATGGTCAAGTCTTTAATTTCAACAGCCCACTATGGGACAATCTGAGGTTTTGAAGTAAATCAAACCTCAGCTTCTTTCAATACTGAAGCCTTAATCTACTTCAGAACAGCCATTTCACATTTTGAAATAATGAGTTTAATATCCTTCTCCAATACAATCATGAAAGCGGTCATTCTAATAGCCATCTCTTCTTTCTAGAGATCACTGGAACTTGCAGAGGGAGGATTCTCATCTCTTAGCATGTTGTGATAGTAGACACCTGAATTAGCAGCAAACAAGCTAGCTTTTAAACAAGAAGCACAAAACAGCGCTTCTGCTCATTGCTGAAGAAGGTCTAACTAGCTCAAGCACAGCGTTGCACACAGTGGCTATGCTGGTTCTGGGACCCTGTATTTTTAAGGACATTTGACTGCACCATATAGATATGCCAGTTTGTTCAGAGCTTGCTGTATGTAGTCCATCACTGTTTAGCGTACCCATGACCTATGTGGTTTTGTGAATAAGCAACTATTGAACAAGATGTAAAATATCTTTCACCTGTCTTTTGGAGGCTTGCATTATTATCCTTTAGCAAAATCAAAAACATACTGTGTAAATCATGTAATATAACAGTAAGCACACTGCAATGGATAAGTATTGAAATCCTGAAGAATGTGAAAGCAACTAGACCAAATATAGAAAATTGCATAAAATGCTTAAAAAACAGAAATCCAAGGATCAACACTTGTTTTTCACTACCCTTTATTCCCCACCCCATGCATCAGGCTGACAGTCTGGTTGTATTCACCCCTTTTTATCATTTTGCAACCTGTCATGTCCCATTTATAGTATATTGGCAGACTGATTCTCAAAGGAAAGAGGGTTTTGTTTACAGACAATTTTGATTATCAGAGAATGGCGTGCTTAGTAATCAGTTATCCTCCCCACATCTTTTTAATCCAGCACACTTAATGAGGGGAGAAAAGGCATGCAACTGTGCATGTATGTAGGTAGGTTTGTATTGAACAAAACCCCATTTAAAGGGGTCCACCTGGAAAATTTCTTTGTGTATGTCATCTTCCAATTTGTACAAAATTTGGAAGAATTCTCAGGCAGAAAGTTGGTTATCAGACCCCATCAGCTAACAAATGCATCTGCTTCCAGCATGTCAGAAAGGAAGGGCTATTAGCCATCTATTGAGGATAAACACAGTGTAAAAATATCTGAGAAATAGAAATTGTTTATAGTTACTCCATTTGAATCCAAACATATGTTCTCAGTAGCTGACAAACAGGTCTTATAAATCCAGGAAGACTTTTTTAAAGACCTTTTCTGCTCTGTGTGCACACAGAAATCTTTCCTAAGATTTTTTACTAAGCAATTGGCCTGTCGGAAAGCTCAAATGAAGTGAAATCTACCTCTGGCAATAGCTCCTTTGACGTAGTTATGTGGACTGTTCTGCTTCTGTGGTTCCTCAGCTGTGGGGCTCAGTCATCTTTTTCTACTCTTCTAGAGAGCTGCAATGGGTAGCTGAGTAAATAAACTTGTAATAGACATGCAGCCTTGATTTTGCTTCCTAATTTCTCAAGTAGGAATTAATTAGAGAGCTAAATATCCTAGGCAAAACAGTTTTTCTGGTAGCTTTTACCTGTAGCAGACAGAATTCTAAATGGAATAGTATATCCATGTCCACAGTATTTCACCCTTTGTTGTAGCCAGAAGTTGTAAACTCTTAATGTTTTCTTGTTTCATGATAGAAGTAATTCTAGCTTTAAAAAAAAAAAAAAAAAAAAAAAAGCCCAGCTAGGCTAACTATTTGTATCTCTTTTGTCAGCCGGGACTAAAATTACCATGACACCACTTTCTGGTTAGTCACTATTCTTAGGTAAATATTTTTATTCCTAGAGGAAATGAAAACTGAATTTTTTTTTAGTGAAAGTACTCATCCAGTAGTTTCTACTGTTTCTTAATAAAATCCTAATGTTCCAAAACCTTGAAATTTTCTCCCTGCTAACAAAAGGGCCCTGTATGTATTAATACAGTTTTCATATTATTGGCATATGAAGATTTTCATTAACTGGTACAAAGCACTTAATCAAGAGATTGCCTTTCTACAAAATCATTTTAAGGCCCTTAACATTTTAAATATTGTATTTAAGGAGCTTGCACGTGGATTGCAAAATTTAAAAATAACTTGAAGAAATTAAATTTGAGTTTAACATTAAAAGTATATGAGTGAGTCATTTTAGGTATGAGGTTAATCGAAATAGATTGTTCTAGCCTAGCTTATTTGCTGTCCACTAGAGGACAGCACTGCTTTTGTATCTGAATGCTGTAAAGTGAAAAATATGTGCAGCATTTTCTCTGGAAAACAAACAGGAACCTCCTGAGCCAGTTGTTTAAACAGAAAACATTTAACACTTAAAAAACTAACGGAACAGAAGAATATCTTTGATTTGAAAGACCTCTGAGGAAGTTTAATGCTTTAGTGTATTTCTGCAGGGTAACTTACTTTCTTGGAATTAAATAATTTTTCTGCAAATTAAAATTTGTAGCCTGGTTTAGAAATGGACTGTATGTAGTTCTCAAATACTTATCATATTAAATGCCCAATTCTTTAAGAAAAATAAACAGAATAGACTAGATGAAAAAAAAAATAGATCAAGTATTACAATTACAATTTTCTAGGTGTGAGGACCAAATATTTTGATTCGAGCTTTTAGCTTATTGAAGTTTTGGGGAGGAGATATAAATGCCAACATATAAAAATGCTGAAGTTTTTGAACTAAAGGTAAATTTGGAGGATGATAAAAAGTTCATGCAGCATCTTTTGAACATGTGGAGCAGTGCTATGTGTTGGACATTAAGTTCAGAAGACCCACTTGCATTCCTGAATTTTTGTTAGAAGTACACTGCAACTGTTCACTGGCAACTGAGGACAAACTCAAAATCTATTTTGGCAATAGAACTAAAAATGGTAAAAATATAGTACAGATGTGATGGCAATTTATTTTACAATTTATGATTTTATTAAGCCCAAAAATAGTTAATATTTGAAATAATTACATTATGGTAATGAATTAGGTATTTTGAACAATTTATTCTAAGATAGTGTTAAAATAGCATGAAATGTACTGGAAAAAAGAAAACATCAAATTATCATATGATTTTTAAGGTAAATATTAATCAAATTTATGATTAATAACCAATGTTAAACAAGGTTTTTTCCTCAGAGGTTAAAATCACCAGGTTAAGAAAAAGATTTTTCTTTTTGTGACTATATTTCTGCTTATGTTTTAGTATTAAGCTTAACCCCAGGTCAGAACTAATACATAGTAGTGCTATTCCCAATACTTCTTTTTCATGTTCTAAGGCTTACTCAGAGGATGAATACAAGTAGTTAGTAATTTAGCCAATTTTTAGATGAAATGTTAAAGTCAAACCTGTACATAGGTAGAATTTGTTGTAGTAAGGTGAAGATCCAAGTACTGAAACTATAAAGATTTTTGTTATCCAGTTGATACACTGGAAGATACTTCATAGTTGTTCGTTCTTATATTTACAAATTGAAGACTAATTCACAGCAGTGTTTTTTTCCCCTCTGAATATATTCATTGCATAACTTGATTACACATTTGTCAACTTTGGACTAATTATTTTTCTACAGCTAGGGCAGGGCGTTGCATCTTCTGATTGTCTTTCTTACTAATAGGATTCTGTCTGCTTCAGCAGGCAATAATTGAAGGCTTCATGTACAAGATTTAAAGAAAGGGCAGAGAAAAAAAAAGTTTTAGCCTCCATGGGCCATTGTCACTCTTTCTGGTAAGCAGTAGAACAGAAAAAGAATTTAGGTTGAATAGAAAAATCAAAGAGGAAGAAGAGCGCCCAACAGGAGAGAATGTATGTTTTAGTGGTGGCAAATTATGTGTAACAAACCCTACTCTGCTGTAAACAAATGTCCCGATAATGAGTGTTCAGGTGTAAATGTACTTTCTCAAATGTTGAATTTTAAAGAGCAGATTTTGAGTGAGTTACTCTGTTTCTCTTTGTTCACTGGCGTGGAATTTTCATAACCTTTCCCCGTAGAAATGCCTCTCCTGTATATTGTAGCTATCTTCTGTCTACAAATAAAGGGAAAATAACTGCTAGTCTGTAGTTAGGCTAGTCATCATCACAAAGCCAGTGTTTGGCAAATGCTGTCACATTGTAGCGTCTGATGCTCTGTGTTTTCCCTTTATGTCAACTATAAATCAAATATTTCTGTGTGATAATCATTAACAAATCTTATTTTCATAGCAAGTCACCAAGAATATGTACTTGATTTTTAACTCTTGAAAGACTGAATGACTTTCTAAAAATATACAGTACTTTAGTGATGTTGATTTAGAATTTTATTCTTAATATATATTTCCTTACCTACTGACAGGTACTATATTTATGTGAAAATAATATATGAACTCCGTCTCTTTTTTTTTCCATGTCACATAGCCTCAAAATATGTAACAGTCTTTTTAAAGACAAAAAATATTTGGGCAAACTCAGAATATGCAAATGTATCTCACATTGTTACGTTTCTAATCTGTCTTGATTTTTTTAAGTGGGAAAAGTATTAAAAGCGGCAAATCTTCCTAAATATTTTTAATTATGTGAAATCAGGTTTAGAATTAATATTATCACAGAAAGAAAACTAGAAAATAACTGCAGTATAGCAGAAACAGCCATCTTGAAACTATTAGTAAATATTTGGTTGTTTTCTGAATGGTATTCTCATTTACTTTCTTTTTTTTCATATTCACTGATGCATCCTTTGTTACAAACAGAACCATGCTCATAATATAATATCTTAACATGTTAAGAGTTGTCTTTATGAAAAATTCTTTCTTTTGGACCTACAAACAACCAATTTACAAGCTAGATTTTAATGTACTACAGTGCAGTTTCCAAGGCTTATTTCAGTCTATGAATTCTGATTGTTTTTATTCTCTTTTTGCAGGTTTTTTTTAATTCAAATTCTAACCTTTAAGGCAGTATCAACTTTCAGAAAAAGTAAAAAATAATTACTGACCTTGTGGGGAAAATGAAAGTTTCTCACAAAGAATAAATACTTACTATACAGAGTGATTAATTTTTGCTGCTGAAAGATTTTTTTTAATGACTTTCTGGTCTATGTATTTAGTTGAGCTTAACACACATTTTGGAAAATCCACATGGGCCTTATGGTAAGAGTAAGCATATAAATGCAATAACACGTACTTAGTTGAAAAAATAACTATTAACCAAATCCTTCAATGATGGTATATTTAAAACATCTAAATAATTAGCGAATCAGTTTTACTACTAGTGTCTTCTATCTAAAAGTCAACTGCTTCATCCTTTTTATAATTGTATTCAGTTTCACAGATCATATAAGCATATTTATGTTAGAACTCTCTTTAGAAATGAAATTATCTTCCCTATTTTATGGAACAGATTTCAATTTCCAAAGTTCAAAAGCAGTGGTAAACCCATTGTGTGGTTCTTCTATACACCCTTTTTTAATGGTGAAATAAGTCATCCTGTTCTGTTCCAATTCTTTTTTCACTAAGCGATTCCAGATCAGTGACCATTGATACAAACCGATTAGCCACTGCTAGTTATGCATACTAACACTTTGCGTAAAATTATCTGAGTATCAGACCCTTTGCATCTTGCAAACCACATACAAACTCACATTTTATTGATTTTATGTGTTTTCTTCAGAGGTATGGAAAAGTGCTATTGATCCCCTATGTGATTTTGCAAATCCACATGTGAAAATATCAGGCAAAACTCATCCCTGATGCTTTGAGCCACCTTGGCTTTCACAGAGCGCTGACTTTGTATCACTTTCAGTTTTAATAAAAGAGGGTAAAATCAAGCCTTGGGGCTATGAAACACAGCAGGAGTGCCAACTACCAACCTATTTATGTGCATACTCAGACATAATCTGCTTCTGTGTTGTCCCAAGACACAACTGTTAAGTAAATAAACTGACTAATAAGACTATTGTTTCTATAATTATCCCCCTGTCAAAATCAACAAGAGAAATAGTGATCTTCCACATCGCAGTGTAAATACGTGAAATCATTGATATAACTAGCTAAGTAGATCATTTTTATAGTAGTAACATTGGTTTAGAACCTTCTATTAAAGGGAGAGGTCTTTGAATGTATCTATAATCCGGACAAAAGAAATAGATTGTCCGTGATGGGTGACATTAGAGAAGTGCCCCATGTTTCCTTAATTAGTATAATGTGTTATGAGATTTTGATATGCTTAGTTTAAAAAGAAAAAAGACAGGAATTACTTCTCGTTTAAAGAGAACCTGCTTCCTGCTTAAGTGGCTAATATTTTAATTAAGTCTGGAGTGAAGTTTTTTGAGTATCTCCTGATAAACTCCCTCCTTTATGTTGATGGTAATTAAACAGATCCCCATGGGCTTGGGTAGGCGCTTTGCAAGGCCCATGCTAATTGTCAGACATGAGACACTGACCAGTTGGTTTGCTCTTGAATAGCCCACAGCGTGCTGTCAGCCCAGCAGTTTGATTTTTCTGTGTTGTGAGCTGTTGTCAGGGCTAACTGGGTCCTATTGTGGCTGAAGATGTTGTGCAAATTGAGGCAGATGGCTCTGATTCAGACACGTGTCATTCAGAAACAGGAGAGGAGATTGGCCCTGCAAAGTGGGGTCAGACTGGGTCACAGACCTGCTCTACACTTGTTAGTGTTTTCAAAAGCCCATGTGCAGCAACTTTGTTGTTGTCAAGTAACCAAGGGGAAAGGGAAAAAAAAAAAGGCAAAAAAACCCCTATGGTGTGCTCCTTGTGGAAGATGGAAGACGAGGCTGTTGCCATCCTCTTCCTTCCCGTCTCTTGGGCCTGGCTGTGCATGCAGAATGAATTAACAGGATTGACAGTAACTCACTATGCCTAAAATGGCTTTTCAGTCAATTGCGGTGCTTAAAAGGCTAGTTTTGCTTTTAATTCCATGTAATTAGTGGGTTTTTCATGTCTTGGAATTTAGTAATGGTGCATTAGTCCTAACTTTTGTTTATCTGATTGGTTGTTTAGTTTTTCTTAATTTGCTTTGTAGGATTTTTAATAATTATAAAACATTTAGAAATGGTGGCCACATTTTTATGATTAAATATTCTGGAGATAAATTCACAGATGGAAGGATTTGGTGTCTTGCTGTTACCATCATTTCAAATGATCATGTTGGATGTTTATAACTCTGACTATTTTTAGTTTGAATTAATTCCCTAGATGGCAGGAGGATGCACTTTTCTGAAAGTACAACAGTTTGGCTTTCTGGAAGTGTTCTACGACATTTAGCATAGTCGCATTTTCTTTGGAGCACCAAATAGTGATAGTTATCCATGGAAAACTCCGTACAGCTGAATTCAAGTTGCCAGTGTGCACAAGTGTTGTAGATGAACTGAAGAATCAGAACTTACATGAAAATTTTATTTAAATAGAGTTTACTTTGTACTATTAAATACACAATTTTGCATGATACTTTTTTGTCCTTCTTAAATGTAAAAATATGTACACAATGCTGAAAAAATTCTTTCTGAAGAATTTATGAAGGTTTTTATGGTTTATCCCCTGAAATGCATTAATGAAATTGGAGGCATTTTATTATATTTGAGCTCATTTAACTTTTGCAGAAAGAAATGTTAGCAGTCTTTGACCTTAAGATCCTCAGTGATTTTTTTTTAATTTTTTATTTTTTTATTTTTCCTTCCCCCACCAGGTTTGCAGCTAAGACTGTGCACAGTGGGTCACTGATGCTAGTCACAGTGGAGCTGAAGGAGAGCTCTACAGCACAGCTCATCATAAACACCGAGAAAACCGTGATTGGTTCTGTTCTGCTGCGGGAGCTGAAGCCTGTCCTGTCCCAGGGGTAACCTGCTTACATCTGGACTTCAGAATCTGGCACACAACAAAAGTGCCTGGCATCCACTACTGCTGCCTTTCATTTATAATAATAGCCCTTCCATCTGGCAGTGGGGGAAGAATACACTCTTGACATTCTTGTCTTCTGCTTTAGAATGCTAGTGTGTATCTATCATGTATGCAAGTCCTTTCCTTTTTTTTCTGCTTGCTAACCAAAGAACATATATTTTACTGTCAGTTATCTGCGCTTTTAAATGTATTTCCCATTTGTTCTACCTTAGTCCTTCCCTCTCTGCTCCCTTCCCCCACTACCTTTCTTCCCCATTGGTTTTCCTCACTGTAGTGGACAAATACTAGATAATAAAGTTCAAGGGAAATCACATTGCTTGAAAACTGAGTTTAAATGGCAAGTAGGTTCCACCAACATATACAACAACTACGTGATTCAGAGAGGTTTTGTTGCATAAGTGTAAAAATACAACAGGTACAACAAAATGGTGTTTGCTTTCTGGAAATGCTTGTAAACCTAAACTCATCTGTTAATATTGTTCCTACCTACTGCCATTTTCTCAAATATTTCTGTTAAGTTGCCAATAAAGTAGTGCTATGAGCAGAAGCTCCCTCTTTCTTGTTTTGGTAGAGAACTGATAACAGTGATCACCAGTATTGTATATAACTGGTTAATTAAAGTAAATACTAACAAGGTTGGACACTACATATGCATCAGGAAACTGTTCTTGTGAAAGTAGCCAGTGTTTGTACTCCTATTGTAATTTTCTGCTATGCAGTTATTTTTTGTTAATAAACAAAGCCAGTAACTGCTTATTTTCAGATTGGCCCATTCATAAAATAGTGATTGAAATGTTAGAAATTAGTATGAAATTATATGAAATACTGATTATTAGAATATTGTGGCAAATACTGTCATCTAGCTTAAATTATTCACATCCTTTCTTCAGATTTATTTTGTAAACTGAGATTAAAACATCTCCCACCTGTGCATAAACCAGGGCTCGAGGCAAAGACAAATTCATAGCCATATCTACTGAACTGGGGCTGAGAAGACCAGCAGCTGTGCAACCTTTATTGCACCCAGTTTTCTGCCTGTAGCCAAGGTGTCACTGATTTTGACCTTCCCTTCACATTCTGGTTACATGGTAGGATGGAAGAAGCTGAGCTTTATCATTTCATATAAGTTCTCCTCACTTCCAACATGTACTAGTAACTCATGGCTCTGCCACAGATGTTTTATGACACAGAGAAGATACTTAGATAACTGTAACCTGCTCTGTCAGCAGGACCCTTGCATGGTCCTTTGATACTGACTAAATGGTGCTGTTTTGGTTTAGCTTTCTGTATATTAGGAAATACTGCTTCATCAGAAATGTTGCGTTACTGCACACTGGAAAGTTCTTCTAAAATTTTCTACTAAAATTTGGTAGAACTAAAAGGTAGCTCCAACATGCATCAGAGTTTATTGGCAAATTCTAAATAGGGGTTGGTTTTTTTAGGTATTGAAGTTGCACTTCTGTGAGAAATGTAGTTCTAGGTTTTGCTAGCACCCAAAATATATTTCTGATACTTCTCAGACAAAGAAACAAGAATCTTATGCCCTCAACAGAAATGTGCATGTTCTTATTCAACATTTACATTGTTTTCTGCAGTCCTAATCCTGCAATAAGTTTTTTCTTGAATTACAGTTTTCAGGTGTGATATAAGTTATTCAAACAGGTGAAAAATTATTCATTGTAGAAATACCATCATCTCAGAGAAAATGCAGGTTGGTCTAGATGGTATATGATATTGAGACTTATTGAGAAGGTGGTGAGGGAAAGGTACAGAACCACGCCTCCTGAGAAAAGACTGAACTGCAAAATATTCAGCCACGTTTGTAAAGGAGAAAACAAACAGGAATTGTTTCTTGTACCACAGTATAAATCAAAGGAAAGCATATTAATGCTATGTAAGTCACACATGTTGCTGAGTAATTTCTGCCTCCCTGGAGTACTTTGTACACTTTAATAGTGAAGCCCAGAAACGTGTATAGTAAGGATATTTGGGGAGTTTCTGGTATTAATTTACATTTTTCAATACTTTATGACTTGGTCCAGTGGTTCAATAACTCTTGATACAGGTATTGGGGCCGACGGTGTGACCTGAAAATTTATGCTGCCTTCCCTTAATAGTAATTTGGAGAGAAACTTTCTTTAAAGACGGATATTTAAATAGTAAAATATCTCTGCATGCAATAAAGCTCTGCTCTTCAGGTATCTAAACATGAGCACGTGTACATGTCTTACATTAATAGTGGAAGTTGCACTCAGTCACAATTCAGCCAGTTAGCAGTAGCTAACAATATTTTATTGGTTTTGCTATATATAATTTTTATTCACTTTTTTCCATATTTTTCATCATTTATAGAGGCATATTAAAGGTTATTAGGATATGAAGTAGATGACTAGTCTAAATTGCAATCTAGAATTCACTTCAGAGTGATTTGCTTGTACCAGGTAGCAGCCGCTCCTATCTCTGTGGGCAGGCTTTTCAGTCAGGAGCTGTGCACTGAGAACCACCTGGCTTCAGCGAGAATCTAGACCTGGGCAGCCTTGCATGTGTGACTCAGGATGTGGGACCAAGGCTAAAGCATAGTGTTGCAGGACTGCTGTGGTGGGTTTTGCTAAGATGGTTAGGGAATTGTATCAAGGTCTAATTTAAGGAGCAGGAGGTGAGGGTTAGTTACTTAAATTATAAAGGGTTCAAATGCAAGAGAACCTGCAGAAACATAGGAAAACCAGTAACAACTACAAACTGAAATATCATAAATAGGAAATTTGGGTATAATTTTATTAACTGTTTAATTCACTCATGCCCAAGGTAAGTAAAATTCAAAGACTCCAAGATTATTGTGATTTAGTCCAAGCTTTAAAACTGATGCTGGTAATTATGGATTGAAGAATCATGCAACAAGAACAAGGGCAAACATAAGAAAGTTTCTATGTAGTGAGAGATTGACAGTTTACCCCTTCTTTGCTTCCTGGTTGTTTCCACACACACACATATTCCCCCGTGTGAACAGGAAGGGTTTTTTTCTGAATTTTCAAATTCAGTTATTCCAAAATAACTCGAGCCATTTGGAAAGAATAGGGTATGGGGAAGAGTTGTTACGTTACTATGGATGGCAGAATATAAATACACGCTTGATGCATGACAGTCAAATTTATATAATTTTTTTTCCTCTTATTTTCCTTTCACATTTTATGATGTTGTATAAAAGGATAATATATTTTTCTCCTGCATACCCTGGTTTAATTCTAGTAACTAATTTCTAAAGAAAAGTAGCAGAGATAGAAGTGGGTCTAGAGCTAGAAACAAAATAATGGAAGATATAAATAGAATACTGTGTGAAAGGATAGTGGAAATAATAATGAAAGTGTTTTTAAAGCAGGGACATGACACAGTATATGAAACAGTGAATGGCATAGAAAAGATAAATTGGGCTTTCCTGATGATCTTTTCTACTAACTCAGGAACAAGGTGGCATTTTGTCACATTTCTAAGGCAATATAGGTAAATTGCAGGAAGGAATTAATTTTTTTCCCTGTGTTCTTAACACAACATGTACTTAAGCTCTGGTCATTTGCTGTTACAAGATAATATGATGTTTATTAAAAGTGGAACAAAACTGGAATTTTACATTAGCAAAGGAATATACAGATATGTACCAGATAGAATACAAAAAAAAAAAGGGCTCTAAATCCTCTTGATCTGAAGCTTAGGCTAATTACTGATATTTGGTGATAGGATGAAATCCTTTTGCACACTTTGCAATGGTCCATTACGATAATTAGTATTAATTATTTTTTAAAAATACTCAATTATAGAACTGTCTAGTTTTGCATACAGTATCTTACATGCGTAAATGAATTTTAACTTAGCACTTAAATGCCCTAACAAGGATTCTGGTAAGCAATGCACAGGTAAGCTGAATCCTCCCAAGCCCTGATCTGACACTTAAGTGTGTGCCTGAAACAAGCGTATGAGGATCAGACTCTGTTCCCTTTATTTTCTGTCAGTTTGTCTTCCCCATATATTTCTTTGTTTTATCATAAAGCGGGTGTTTTTATAACACTTATATTAAATGTTTTGTGGTGCAGACACCAGGCTTTGCTGTGTTTGCATAGCGTGCTTTCATTGCTGGTAGGAGCCTTTGTGCACAACCCTGACAAAAGCAATGCTTCTGTTCAGGTTATTTTCCTCTTATCTGGTATACTTGCAGTATAGCACAGTCCAGTGAACCTGTTTGGAAGAGAAAGAGATGGTGAACACCACTGCATTTCCAGTCCCACAGCTAACTGGTTTTGCTTCACAAGGTACAAGGTGAACTACTCTTCAGTGGCTTCAGTGGCTTCTGAGCCCATGCTGTGACCGTACTGTCCCAAATCTTGATCCACTTAAATCCCTGTGTACATTCTGGTGCCTATACACATATCTTTACAAACAGCATTATTCTAAACTCCTCTTTCCATTGTGCACATATAAAAGAGAGGGCAAAAATAAGCTTTGCTGGCTTCCACCGCTGCTTTTCCAGTTCTCTCCAGGTCCCAGCCTGCTCTCACCCTGCTCCTGACAACTTGCCTCCTCCTTTGCCCACCCTCCCAGTCATGGCTTTCAGAGGAGAGGGAGGGGACAGCAACTCTGCCCTTAGCACCATCTAATGGAGCATACATGTTGTGAGTCTCTGTTCACATCTCCGTGCCTCCCTCTGGCTCAAACCAGACCTAGTTTTCCTCCTTGATGGGAAGGATTTAGACTAAGCCTTGCAAAAACAGCTGACAAGTCACCCTGCTTCTTCAAGAAAGAGCAAAAGCTGTGGGTGCCCTCGGGTCCTTCTCACCCTCCTGCCCTGTAAAAATGCTGGTGGACTGTGGATGGGCAGTGGAAAGGTGGTGAAAGGCCTCTTGTACCAGCTGTGACTGGCTGCCATTCAGCTGCTAGCCATGACAAACGGCAGGTGGGTGAAGGAGATGGCTCCTAAAAATGAGGGAGCACCCTGGTGCTTCCAGCCTCCCTGCAGAGCTTCAGCCTTGTCTTGGACCATGGGACACCCACCAGCTTGGGCTCAGGGCAGCACCCCGAGGCCGGCAGCTGGAGCAGAGCTGGCAAGGGAGGCGCAGGGAGGGCAGGAGCCTTGGGAGAAGCAGCATCAGCTCCTTTCCTTCTGCAACGCATCACATCTGACCAAAATAGCTGCTCCTCGTCACCTCCAAGCACCACCAGCAGCCACAGGCCATCCATGTTCACGGGACCTTGAGGCCTAGGCAGCCAGGGAGGCTGGCAGGTCACGGTAGCTGCAGGTGCCCTCCGAGTTGAGGCCTGTGGCTTCATGGGGTAGGTGGAGCGGCTTCTGCTCAGCCTGCAGCCACCCCCCACGTGCCTGGCCTGGGCCTGCCGCCACAGCCGGGGTGCCGGAGAGGCCCCCGGGTGCCAACAGCCTGCTTAGGTGAAGGAGGAAGGCAGGAGGGCCGGAGGAGAGCAAGCCCCCTTTCCCGGGTGGCGGAAGCGGGAGTTGTGTGGGCTACTGGCCTCCGGAAGGGGCTGCAGCTTCAATGGTGGTTTGTAATTAAATTCCAAGCTGAGAGGAGGTGTGGGCTGAGCAGCCTAAGGCCGCCTGCCGGAGGCTTTGCCTGGGTGCGAGTCCTGGGGGTCGTGGCAGCCTCCACTCCCAGTGACCCTGAGCAGACCCGTGTGCGTGCGCACCAGGGCCGCAGCTTCACAAGGGGCTGCTCGCTCTGCCCTGGGTCACTGCAGACCCCATCATCTTCTCCTAAACAGTGCCTGGAGGCTTGTACGTGACGTACGTCACTGCTCTTCCTTCTCTTTGCGGATGGTGTTTCACATGCAGGATAATTTGATCCTGCTATATTATTTCCTATCATTTTCTTTTTGGTTTGCCTTGATTTTGTATATTTGCGTGAGGATCTTCGGGCATTTATTTGCACTCAGCTTGTGCACCAGCAATGAACAGTGTACCAGCGCTTGCTGAATCTTGTTTGGAAAGTAAATGCTATTCTATATGACTCTAAAAACATCAGTTGTGAGGGAAGGAGAAGAGATGAAAGAATTACCAATTCGGTTATTTTTTTAGACTGTTTTTTTCCAATTCTGGCGAAAAGCAGGTACCCATCCCACTTGGTACCATTGATTCCTCCCTCAGCCATCTTTCTTCAAGTATTTGCAGATCCATGCTCTAAAGCAAACCAGCAAGATGATTTGGGTTTAAAGACCTAACCTTTTCTGTGAGGCTGCAGTGTTTTGGTGGGATTTGGGATTGGTTTTGGTGATCAGATCATTTCACTGATGGGGCTTGGAGTGCAGCCCTCCAGGCATTTGGAGTGGGCACATTTGCAAGGGATTACACCCTGGTGAGGCAGGGAGAGGAACCCTTTCCATTCTTCTTGCCCTTACTGTCTCAATACCATGCCTGAACAGCACCAAAGTGGCTTCTTTTATCAGATTAAAAAAAGGGCACCTCTTTGACACCAGGCCCAAAAGAAACTGTTCTGCTCCAGCCGGATCTGCGGGCCTCTGCCAGTGCCTGGGCTTGGGCAAAGTTAGTTGGTGGCTCAGCTTCATGTAATTGAAAGTCATTCTGATTTCTGCACTGTGGTGTAATTGCTTAAAAAACCACGTTATTTGATGATTAAGATTCTGGAGTGAATTGTGTTCTTTTGGGTTCTTACACTGTTTCTCCATCAGGGACTTGGTTTCAGCGGTGTGCAGCTGCTGGAGTTGATTTACAGTGCTGCGGCTGTGGCTAGTCATAAATAAATCCTCTTATATAGTTGTTATGAACACCTGTTAGATCATCTGTCAGCAAAGCGCTGTTCACATTTATCATGGTGCGGTAGTTATTTTACCTCAATCCATTTCCAACTGACTCGGCCTCCATCACTGGATTACTATTACCACACCATAATCGCTCGTTTCCACTCCATGTTACAACTTGCAGATAAAAGATTTCACTACTTGGCCAAATTTCATAAATAAAGGAGCAGTTCAGTGCAGTAAAAGTTTATTTTTGTCATCATTTGTCACCCCATTATTCTATAAATCAAATGGAATAGCGCTATTGCTAGCTCAGGCGTTGCTGTCAGCCCTAAGCATGGAAATGGTCCGTTTCTTCTTTTTAGATGAGATGACATGTCTTTCAGACTTAACTGGCTTATGGCTTTGTTTCACCCATTTTATTTTATCGCCCCTTCAGAAAAATCCTTGGGGACCAGAGAGACTAAAGGAGTAAAATGGAATCAGAAAACACAGTAAAACATGCTGCTTTAGCTGTGTTATGTACATTTCCCGCCCCCACAATTATTCATTTACAAACTCCTCTGCAAAAATAATGGATCTGGATATAAACAGCCCCTCAATGCATTCTCTGGCTTTGTGCAGATTTTATCACTCATGTCAAAACCCTGGGACTGAAAGGCCTCCAGAGAGGGTGCTTCAAAGTCCTGCTAATGTGTCTGCTCCTAAATGGACTTCCCACCTGTGCACGGGTACATCATGGGGTTTTGCTTTTGTTTTGAAGGTCTGCACTGATGACTTGCATTTTGGGGTCTAAACCATCTAATAACACCATGCTGCGCCTTGCTATGCAGCTTCACAACCAAAACACCAGCATATTCCCCTGCACCTTCCCAGGTGCAACCTTCACAGAAACATCGTTTGCTTTTTGACTTTTCAATGATGTCTTAACTCTAGCTATAAAATCTGTTCCTGGGCTGTGCCTTGATTTTTTGGCACCGTGTCCATTACAGACACTTGGAGTTTGCTTGATTTATTGAGAAGTTAGGAGATGGGTCTCAGACTAAATTTTGAAGAACGCAATATTCTTTCGTTTAAAAAGAGCCGGATAGGATGATGATAAAGGGATGGGGTAATAGAAAAGGGTTTATAGTTGATATTATACTTCTGAGTTGGTTCTAATTCAAGTTACATTCTTCATAGTCATTATGTAGCTCATAAATTCAATAAAGTGTTTTACTATTACTATAAAAATGACAGGAGGGGGGTTTTATGTTGTAAGTTTCGTTAGTTGCTCTTCCTGTTTTATGTTGAAGTTCTCAGGCCGTTATGTCATTAAACTCCTTGGAGTCTGAAGGGCTCAGGCCCCTCTGTTCCTTATCACTGGTGCAGTGCCTGCTGCGGGACAAATGTCTGTGTGGTCAGTCTCTGTCATCATCACCTTCCTTGTTGATGTCGTTCTTCGGTTCCATTTTGGCTTTGTTTTTCATTCAGAAGCCCAGGTACCTGCCTTTGTGAGGAGGCAATGGGTGTTTTAGGGTGGCTTTGGCCCTGCTTTGGATTCTGAGCTCTGGACATCAGTTCTCACCTGTTGCTGAGCTACTCACACGTGAAAATGGCTAAAACTTCTTATTCCAGTGGGTCTTGGGTGGCTGTGGGAAGATCCTGCTGCCAAAGAGGAATGCTGAGCTATCGAAATAAAATGCCTTTGGAGAGTTCACCCTTTCCCTTTGCCTTCCTGAAAAGACTTGCTGTGACTTTTCTCCAGCCACCATTGTAAAATTACAAACTTGTCTTGGTTTGAGAGTCTTGTTCAGTTTGGCTGTGGGCAAATGCTTGCAAACACAGTCTTGTGCATTTGCTGAGAAGATCTCTAAAGGCAAATCCAGGAGCGTTTTTGCTTTTTCATTGATGGGGGGAATTTTTTTCAAAGGCACTGTATAATTTCTGTTATTTCTGCTTCATTAGAGGAAAGAAGCATCAAATATCTGACCCTGGAGCCTTTGCTTTCTCCAGATGTTTACTTTGCACACAAATAATCTGCATGAAAACAGCAACTGCTAATTCAGTGGCTAAAGAGCATCAGGACCCTAATCTAAAACCTCCCAATCCATCCAGCTGTCTGGCATTTGCTATTATAGGGCACCAACAGAGAAATGAGGCTGTGGCTTTATCACTGCACCCTGGGTGACAACTTGATTTTCTGCTTTCACCGCAGGCAGCAGCAGCCCAACATGATGGGGCTGTTAATTTGTGCATTTCATGGTGTCTGTCAGGGGGCCGGGAGAGGAGGGTTTCAGGGGAAGGGAATGGAGCATGTCCCAGCCTCGGAAGCACCTGTCTGCATTGACGGCACAGAGCACTTCTTATTAGCGTGCAGGTCTCTAAATGCAGCCCCAGGATGACAGCCTGGCATTCCCAGCACCCACACAGTGTGACAGGCGCAGGCAGCCGGTCCCATTGTTTGCCCTTGATGAGCATGTCATTAATGGAAATAGAAGAAAGTGAGGGCCACATCAGTATTCAAATAGCCTCCATCCTCTCTGCCATTCAACCGCCTGGCTCAGGCGGCTGCAGATTTCCTTCTGCAGCTCCACTTACACATTTTCACAGATTTATTCCCATTGCATACAAATCCCCTCCATGCGGCTCTGGCCCCATGCCCACCCCACTTCCCTCACATGCACAAACATGTTCTTCAGCATCATTTGGTCTGCCAAAATTAAAGTGGGGTTTCTCCCTTTCCTCCCTGTTTTGTGAATTGCTAAGGTATCATTAGCAAATAGTTGCTATTTGCAACCCAGGAAATGGAAGGTGCTATTCTTTAAACTTGAAGCATCAAGCAAGGGCTTGATGTATTGTTTGTAATGTTCTTATTTGCTCCCAAGCAACTATTGGTGCTTGCCTGGGTGACCTGTTTCTTTATAATAGATTGCAATATATTTGTTTTGGAACATTTCACCTGGCAGGTATGGAGTAAGAGGATTGCAGGCAGAAGGGGAAGTAAGTAAAAAATCTATATTCCTCCTTAATGACAGTCTCACTGGAAACATCAGTAAAGTCACACTGTTCTCCCTCAAAACCCTGTCTCAAAATTCTCTGCCTTGACACTAGCTGGACCATGGATACCTGGAGGCAATTACCCATCTTGCTGGGCTACACCATCTTAGGCTGTCTGTACCCCTCTGATCTTGCACGTGCAGTGTGAGCTCTTTGGGGGCGGGTGGTGTGTTGGCCTCCTGTATTTTTATGGCATGGACCACGGCAGGATGCGGATTGGTGATTAGTGCTATAGAGCACTCCAGCAAAACAAATAACACAGTATCATAATTCAGCTGGTATGAAGAATGTGCCTTGAGCACACTGGCATCCAGCCAGATCTTAAATGTATGTTTCTGTGCTTTAGTTTTGTGTTAGTCTGTTTTTGTAATAATATAATTAGTGCTCACAGGGGAGGCTATTGACACTACCACCAGGATCAGTTTGCTCTTTGCAGTATTTCCAAATCATTCTCGTTACACATCCAACTTGCAGGTCGGATGTGGTACCCCTTGCCTTTTGTCTGCTCCTGTCCTCTCTAACCAGTGATTTAGCCTCAAATCTGAAGCTCTCTCCACTAATAAAGGCTGGAGCCAACAATGAATGAACGCTGCTGGGCGATTTCCAAACCTTGTTACATTTTGTAGCCCTCTTTAACCCCAAGCGGCGTGAGAGAAAGCGAGCCCAGAGATTTTCCATTGGTCAGTTCCAGAACAGATACTGCAGGACTAAGTAGCAGAAGCAGAGCTGTTGCAACACGTTTCAGTAAGCAAAACCGCTGCCAAACCACTGTCCTTCCTCACACTCCTTGCAACCACTACTCTGGACTCAAAAATCCTCCCGGGTTGTGATAGCACTGGGTCTTGGGTGTATTTGCCCTAATAAGTTCTTTTCTTCCACCAGTGTCTGTGGGGTCTACCCTGGCAGTCTTTCCTGCAGCTTTGCTCCTGGCTTCAGTGCAGCAGTGATGTCCATCTGGTTTTGGCTATGGTCTCTGAGAGCTGGTTGGTGAAATGGTTGGGTTCACATTTAGCTGCCAAAGGTGTGTCCCAGCACTATGACCTATGTGAGCATGGGTGCGTCCTCTTGCCTTGGCTCCTACTGCTTCCTCTGCTCCTCTTTCTTTTGCTGACCAATTTGGACTACAGAATATAAGGCAGGATCATGCCTTTCTGTGGGTGTGTACAGCACTTTGTGCAATAGCGCTCTGATTTCAGTAGGAGCCTCTAGGTGTTGCTGTAATATAAATAATAATTGTCTTCAGGGATTAATTCAAAGAGGGCTGTTGAAGTTGAGTGAGACCAAGAGAAGAAACCCATGAGTTATTTCTCATGTTTAGAATGATTAATAATTTCTGCATAGTTTAATAATTCAACAAATTGCAGGAACTGCATTTTATCAGGCTGCCTTCAGCTCAAATTAAAAAAAAAAAGGCCTTTCCGTTGTTTCCACTGGCAAGCAACCAAAGGCCAGTCTTCCTTCACCAGAAATACATCTAGAAATGGCTGTAAGGATATGCTGATAACTTCAAAATTAAAGCTGACTGTAGTATTATAGCAAGTCAAGTACCTTCTTTCTGGGTCACAGCCACAAGCCACGTCTGAATCAAAATGGGGGGCAAGTGGCTCACCTAGAAAAAGCAAAAAGTTTTCAAAATCAATATATGGAAACATAGTGTTCTAGAAACCAAAATGTCACCTCCTTCGATACCAGTGTAACAGTATTTTATGTGGCAACCAACCTGCAACAATGTCTTGCACAATATATGTATCAGGGACAACAGGGAGAAGTTAAGAAAAATAGTAAATCCCAATCTGGAGGGGTCAGCTGCTGTTCTACTTTTAAAACTAAGCCCCCATCCTTTTAAAAGTAATTTAGAAGATATGACAGAAAAGTACCTAGCATGGCATCAGGAGGACTAACTGACAAATGAAGAACAGACATTTATGTAGAAAAGTTTATGGGGTACAATTTCAGAAGTAATGAGTAATTTTAAATGCATCACATGTCACTGGAGATGGTAGACAGCACCCGATTTTCTCAGTTCAATTCATAGCCCTCTGAGAAGCAAATCCCTAGGCCATCTTCAGTTGGACACCTTAAAAGCTGAGACAAATGGGAAGTCTGCCTCTGTCTGTACCCAAAGGCTTGCAGGTAGGGAAAGTCATCTCACTGCAAGCTTGGTCAGGATTGTCATTATCTCAAGCAGACTTTATCTGCTTGAGGTGAGATCGTGGCTGCTCCATTTATATCACCTTGATTTGCTATGGAGCCGTCCATATTGTGCTTTACTGCTTATCCCTGATATGAATTAAGTGGAGATGAGAAGTCAATAATTTATTTTCTTCGGGGTTGAACCAGTCAAGGGTAGATTTTCTCTTTGGCTATGCAATTTAGAAATTTTGTGGATGATGGCTGAAGAACAGTTCCAGATTTGTCATCTAGGGAGCAGGTCTGATTGCATGCACGTGCGTACAAGTGCCCATACAACAGTGCACCATGAGCAAGAGGACAGTTTCACAATGCAAACTGTTGTTGCAATATCTAAAAGACCCTTGGGAACGTGAAGGAATAGCTTGTTCCCCATGCCCATAATGGATAGGAAGTAATGTATCAAGGCTCAGTTTAGGCACAGGAAAGCTATCTGACACTAGGGACAGTGCGGCCACGGAGAAGGCTGTCTGGAGGCTCCAGAACTAGAAATCATTACACGTTAAGCAAATAATCTGTCAGGAATTACATACAGTACAGCTGATCCAGCTTTAGGACACAGACAAGATGATTTCTAGTCCTTTTATTTAATGTGACTGTGTAAGGAATATTTAAAATCTAGTTAACCTTCTATCCTACGTACTCCTTGCTTAGGTTTATGTACTTGGACAATGTTACTAGGGAATAAAAAATGTTTTTGCTCAGTTGCTACCTGCTTCACTCTTTCCCATGCTTCCATCTTCTGACCAAGCTTCTGCCATTCTTTTTCTCCGGTCAGTGAACTGGTCAAATGCACAGTTATGAAGACGTGGAGTGCAACTTTCTGATACTTAGATAGTTGCTACTAAGTGGTAGCTACCAGCTACTGATTTTTATACCACTAAGTGCTGTCAGGTCCTGCCTTTTCAGAGGAACAAAGCAATTCTGTGGCAGATGTCTATAGCACAATATGTGCCTATTTTGCTGGCCACAACTATATGCTTCTCAGGAGGTGTAAAAACTTTGTAATGAACAGTAAGCAGTAGCATAACACAGTCTCTATTACTAATTTTCCCAATGCATATATATTTCACTGTTGCTACATTCCATATCTTTCTTGACAACATTTCTGTGCTATCTTCCTTTCTCAGAGCCCTGTTGGCAAAGCAGTTCTTTACAGCTTGGCACCCTTTTTGATTGCTTCAGCTTTTCTTTGCATCTTTCCATTCAGAAAGTTGCAGTTTGTTTACCAAGCACCAGATTTGGAATGTTTGAAGCAAACAATAAGTAAAAAGCTGTTCTTTTTAAAAAGTCAGGCAGACATTATCGTTTCTGTTGGCTTTTTCAAAGCACTTCTTTTAACCATGCAAAGTTAGGGGATGAATTTCCAGTGTCCCTTTAACATTTTTTGGTTTTTTTATTGCATATTTTCCTCCAAGACTTCATGCTTGCCTTCAATTTTCATAATGTGTGGAGCACATTCATCCATCTTCTCTTACCATTTTTTCTTTCTGGAGTTCTAACAGCTCTAAGGAAGTCTCAGTTCATTGCTCCGCTTCTGAAGGCAACTCCTCTGACTGAGTTGCAGAGCACAAGGGAAAGAGAAAAGTGGTTGCCAGCACAGGGCTTCCAGCAGCCTTCTGACTGGAAATGTGGTGTTTCCCAGTATCTGAACATAAAAACCATAGCGAGCACTGGTCTGTCTAGTAGGGTGCTGCGGTATCTGGGTTCACCTCCTCAGGAGATGGCGCAGTTCTGTTATTGAAAAGATGTCCTTTTTTCTCTGCATGTGCTTTGAAATGAAATTGCTGAATGGTGCTTCCTATTTGGTGCTTCGTGTTAGCTGCAGTTAGTTAGTGGGTTTATGTGGTGGGTTGACCCTGGCTGGACGCCAGGTGCCCACCAAAGCCACTCAATCACTCCCCCTCTTCAGCTGGACAGGGGAGAGAAAATATAATGAAAGGCTCATGGGTCGAGATAAGGACAGGAGAGATCACTCAGCAATTACTGTCACAGGCAAAACAGACTCAACTTGGGGAAAATTAATTTAATTTATTACCAATCAAATCAGAGTACAATAATGAGAAATAAAACCAAATCTTAAAAACACCTTCCCCCCACCCCTCCCTTCTCCCCGGGCTCAACTTCACTCCCAATTTTCTCTACCTTCTCTCCCCCGAGCAGCGCAGGGGGACAGGAAACAGGGGTTGCAGTCAGTTCATCACACATTGTCTTTGCCTCTTCTTCCTCCTCATGCTCTTCCCCTGCTCCAGCATGGGGTCCCTCCCATGGGAGACAGTCCTCCACAAACTTCTCCAACATGAGTCCTTCCCATGTGCTTCAGTTCTTCATGAACTGCTCTAGCATGGGTCCTTTCCATGAGGTGCAGTCCTTTAGGAAAGGACTGCTCCAGCGTGGGTGCCCCACTGCTCCAGCACAGGCTATCCACGGGGTCACAGCCTCCTTTGGGCATCCACCTGCTCTGGCGTGGGGTCCTCCCCGGGCTGCAGGTGGATATCTGCTCCACCGTGGACCTCCATGGGCTGCAGGGGGACAGCCTGCCTCACCATGGTCTTCACCACAGGCTGCAGGGGAATCTCTGCTCCGGCGCCTGGAGCATCTCCTCCCCCTCCTTCTGCACTGACCTGGGGGTCTGCAGGGCTGTTTCTCTCACATACTGTCACTCCTTTCTTCTCTGGCAGAAGCTTTCATTTGGTTTTTTTTTTTTCCCCTTCTTAAATATGTTATACCACTGTCACTGATGGGCGGGGCCTTGGCCAGCAGCAGGTCCATCTTGGAGCTGGCTGGAACTGGCTCTTTCAGACATGGAGGAAGCTTCTGACATCTTCTCCATCAGAGAAGCCACCTGTCTAGCCCCCCCTGCTACCAAAACTTTGCCATGCAGACCCAATACACTTCAGCTGAAAAGTTCTTGCTTTTTTCTCATGCATCTGCACACCCACTGCAGATTCGTATGTTTTCTTTGCTTTCTCCCATGTGAAATAACTGTTATTTTGACTGTGTTCACTCCAGTAGAGGTAGGGGAGAGCCAAAGAGACCAAGGTAATATCGTGATGGCACAGTACCCAAATGTGGCAAAGAAAATAGGCAGCTCTAGACCAATAGCTCAAAAGTGTGAGAAAAATTACCAAAGTGGTCACTAAACAAATCTAAATCAGAAATTAAATGCCTTCACTGCCTTTATTTTTTAGATGGAAAATAGTACGTGCTATTTAGATCTCTGTAGTGTATTTACAGCCCTCTGTGTTTCTGATATGACACAGCCCTAGCTGTAGGAATGGAAGGTTTCTGTATTTGTATTTACAGCTACGATGTTAAGTGTACTTTGACATATTTTAACATACATATATATTTTAGTTTTTGATAGTGCTTTTGTGGAATTTTAAATAAAAAGTATCATGCCTTATGCATGTGATACAGGGTCCTTTTACATCATACCTCCCTTGTGTCATCTCACGGGCAGTAGGGTTTCTGTCCTGAGCTGTGTGTAAAATGTACAGGCAGGAGGAAGTGTGGAGGGTTTTTTTCCCCTACATGTGTGGAAGATTAGTTCCATAAGAAGGTGGAGGTCCTTTTATATGGACACACATTTCTCATGGCAGACATGTCCAGAGAGCTGCTTTGGGACTGGGAAAGCTTTGACCTATCCACCACTTCGTCTATATAATTTTTGGAGCTGCTTTGCCCTTCACTTCCTATAAAAAGAAAGAAAACCTCACAGACTTTAGTTTTGTCTTGTCATGGGGAGGACTATTCTTCTGGAAGCCTATGGGGGGAGATTGCTCGTGTTGTGCTGCAGGTGATTTAGTATGATTTTCTGTCTCATATCATAGACAGCTTTGAAGGTTTTACGAATAAATGACCCACAATTTTAGCCTATTTCTCCTGGGCTTTTGCATTCTTTAAATGTTAAACGCATGTGAAAACATCTTCCTTTATCTAAGAAAAGTCCACATTTGAATGGAAACTAAACATATGGTCTCTTTCAGATCATATATGTAATATTGCACTCCTCATTATATTGTTTTTGTTTCACTGACTGTTTTCTGCAGTCTGGTATTCTGACTGTATGCCCTGATATTTATTTTTAATGAGATGCACTTCTGTTCTTTCACTGCTTACTAACACTTTAATTTGAGAAGCAGTTTTCACTAGCCCTGCAAATATCCAATGTTCTTTGCAAAGTCAAGTCCATTTCCTGCAATAACCTTGCTTTGACCTGTTATCAGTTATATCACAAATTATTCAGTCTCTAATTGGTTCATCTTTTAACTACAAATTCACATGACTTAGCTTTATTACATAGCTCTGTGACAAGCTTGTGTGGATCAAAGTAGTGTCACATTTTTAAGGAACTTTCTCTAGCGGCTCGCAACTCCCTTTGTTCTACTGATCGAATATATTCTTATCATTATTAATATTAGTTTTTTAGACATACTGCTGCCATTCCTAAAGGTCTCATGTGTTTTAGGCATCACCATGTGGAACGCTGTTCGAAACCTGACAAGTTTTTAGCACAGAGAGCGTGAGGTATAGCATATGGAGGATTTTCCCCTCAAGTTATTGCACTCTGTTTTCTTGGTAAATCTGAAGATGCTGTAGCTTCTTACTCCTTTTAGCCAGATCCTAACTAAACAGAGGGATGAATTTTGCTTGGTATCTACCAAAAATAGAGTTTAATCCGGTAACAAGTAACTAGCATGGAACATGCACATGGATGGTAAAAGGCTAGTTGCTGTCTCTCTGACCCCTTGCACTTTTAACATAAGACAAGGTCTCAGCACCTGTTTTCAATAAGAAATGAACATCTAAACTGAACAAAAGCCCTACAGAGAAGGACTTTCAAGACAGTTCATAATCCAGGCCAGTACTCAAACATAACCATAACCAGAGAATTTTTTTCATTAAAATAAGCAAAAAGAGGATTTGTTACCTTTTTCCATGCAGAACATTATATTATCTGCCCTGCTAATGATTTGTGTGTTGGTAAGATTCCTACCCTTTATTCTGACGCATGGCCAGGTCTCTAGTGGCTGTTTAGGATGCATCACAAAAAGGGAGAAAGAGTCGTTTCCTTGATGCAGCCACCACCTAAGACAATGCTTGAAGGAGAAAAGCTATTCAGTCAGCCCAAGCATCTATTCATATTGCTTAGGGCTTGTTGTGCTGCCGTCTCTCATCTCTCCATTAATTAATGGTGAAAATACATATAACTAGGAAAACGGCAAATGTAAGCAGGGAATTAATTTATTTTTCATAAATAGAGAATGCCTCATCAGTAGAAAAGCAAAGGCTTGAAGTGTCTCTTCATGTTCCAATTTTTGTTCTGAAGCTGCCTGTTTGGTTGCTTTCTCATCTCTTCTATTTAAACCAAACAATAATCAATTTATTATGATGTTAAAAAAAATATTGTGGCTAAGGGAGAAAGTACTTTTGAGAGAGATTCAAGTTCAGCAGCTGGAAATGAGGGGAAAAAAATTGGGACCACACCAGTCTAATTGATTTTGTTACAGAACAAAATTAGCTGAAGCCAAAGAGCAGTAAAATGCACTCACCTTTATTGTAAGCATTTGAAGCTGTGCTAAATGAAAGGGGGAAAAAAATCTGCTCTTTGCTCATGGCACAGGCCATTTCTTAGAAAATAAAAATAATTAGTTGTAGAAACAACAATTGAATTGTGCAGTGTTTTGCCTGGATTCCAGGAATGGTGGCTTTAATGAGGCCCTACACTTCACAAATGCTAAAGCAGTTCTTAAATGGGGTTTAATAGGACATTTTCACTGTCTTTCAGCTCTTTGTTCTCAAAGACGTAGGTACCCCAGAGTGAACACATTTAATTTAAGCAAGTTTTAGGCAAATTCATCTCCCATACCTGATGAATATGCTACTATACAACTCCCTATCAGATCCTCACACAAGAAATCAGTGGCCCTCAAATCAAATCAGAGGCCTATTTGCTTCTTGTGCTCTGCATTATAAAAAAGGATTTTAATTAGCCAAGAGACACTGTTCCCATTGCCCATGAAACGCAACAGGAATCCTAATTTCTCAACCACACCTAAGAGTAATTAACTTCTAGGAAACATTGTTTAACAAGCCACCGTTGACTGGAGTTAGGAATATGATCTACCACCATGCAGTAACTATCTGATATGCTTTATACTTCGGGTTGTGAAGATAATGCTTTGATTTCAAAGGTGCATCTCCTGAAAGGAGGGAACAAATACAGCTATGCCAGTGTGTTGTCTCTTTTGGAGATGCACTGAATCATTAGGAATTGTTTGGCATTCAAGTTTTGCTCTGCTTTGCTTTTCTTGAGGGACAATATGGCAAACCTGAGGTACAGATGGACCATCACTTCAACAGGTATCAAAAAAGTTAAATCCGTAATCAGAAGAAGTTCTGATACCAGACTAATGGGTCCTAACACTTCAGGCCTTCTCAAACTTGTATAGGTAGGCAAAAATGCACAAAGAATAACCTCTGCTACATTTTGATCTGCTTAGAAAGCATAACAAAATAATTTTTTTAACACCTGAAGACAGTCCAGAAGGAGGGATGTTGGTGTGGAGTTTTCTTTCATTCATTTCTGCTTTGCTTTACAATTTTATTGGTTGGTTTTGGTCTTTCTAAAACAAGAGATGAGTATAAAATGACAGGAAAACAATTTTGTGGGCTAGTATCTTGTCAACTTCTGGAATGGTTTACCCTGAGCTGAAATCCAGGGGGATGTTCACACCATTTTTAAAGATTCTTTCAACAAATGCATGTGGATGTGCATGTGTGTTTGAAGTAGCTTGTGATAAATTTTTAGATGCTTTATTTTACCAGCATCATTATTGTTTTTTACTGTTTGGAGACCAGAAGGAATTCTTCCTTCCAGCTGTCTTCTACCTGCTTGCTTTAATTATTGATATGTTTCCTAACATCTTTCTAACATTGCTAAAATATTTCTGCCTGTCAGCACACCAGAACACAAAGCCAGCAGAACAGAGGGTACATGATTTACAGTTTTTAAATTTCTCAATGTTAAAACTGCCAGCAAAGGCTGAAATCCTCTGTGGGTTGAATGGAGACCTCCAAAGGGTCTGGGGAGTTCCAGCCTTCTAGCGAAGAACTGCTAGCCTTCTCTGTTGCTGCCAATTCTGCAGCTGATAGAGAGGCTTGGTGGCCTCTTCCAAACCATTTGAAGTATCGTTTCAGTTTCCAGTGGAGCAATTGTCCACTCTATAAGAAACTATTACCACACTGCATAGCAATTTAGAGAAGAGACTGAATGGGCATGGAGACAGGGTGGCTGAACAGAATGTGGCCTCCTTCAGTTAAGAGCTGAGGTCCATTAAGGGCGCTTATGTGATTGCAGTCTGCTCTGCTTGTGAATACAAATAAGAATTTGATCGTGAAGGATCTAAAAATTTTGATTTGAAGGGATTTTCAGACTGGTAATGGCAAGGAAGCTAACATTTGGGGAACAGATTCTTGAACTGCCCGTTCTGATGCTCACTAGAATATTTTTCACTGCTTAGTATACAGTCTGTGTCTCAAAAGGATGGATTTGTCAACGCTAGAAAGTGTTAAATCTACCTTAAATTAGGAATCAATTTGCACTCGCCTGAGCACATCTGGTAACCTCATAACCCATAAAGTCCTCCTGGGTATCTCAGCAGCACCTCACACAGCGGGGAGATGCTCTGAACTTTATAGACCTTGTAGCAATTCTCACAGTGAAATCAACACTAACAACTGCAGAAGGCAAATCTTCCACCTTGGGGTGTCCAGCAGGTAATCTATTGCAGGCCAAACAGGAAAGAAAGATTTAATAATAAGTAAATAAAAATCAGTTCTCTGTCCCTTTAGTCTCCTTATTATCTTTGACTTTGACTGATTGTACAAAAGTGGTGTACAAACATCCCAACAACAACTTGTTATGGAAAGCATTATATAAGTGATGTATCTGAATAATAGATGAAACAAGCATATAAACATCCAGCCGGAGTGCTACATTCACTTAGCTTTGGCTGTCAGGAAAAACTATATAAAAACTGTAAAGGTAGCTGTTTAGTCCCTAAGAGGGAACTGAACCAAAAGGGAAAGTACATTCTCTTATTTTAGAGCCAATCCGTGAAACAGCTACAGTTGTACATACTTCAATATACTGCCTAATGAAAAGTCTTCTGGGTCCCAGTACAGGTTTGTAAGTGTGTCACTGACAGCAACGATTCCATAGAAAAATAAAAATAACAAACATTTCACAACTGAATATCCAGCCAAAACAGCATGCACATGTGTTGTGAGAGTAAATAAGCTTTGTTAGAATAGTGTTACTATTCTAAAGGAGAAGGGAGATTAAGAGCCTCATTTCTACTGAGGGGAAAAATCATTGTATTTCTTACATTGTCCATCTGATCTAAATCCAGATCAACTGATCAAATGTCAGTCAGGACAACATATGTCTTGTCCACTTACTTACCTAGAATCAGAGAAGGGGGAAAACACGTAATTGGTTCCCTAACAGAATCACACTGTTAGATTGATTATTGAAGCCATGAATGAAATCTGAATGCTCCGTTACTCAAAGCTAAATAAATATTTATTGTTCTGTGACTATCACTTATGATAAAAACAGGTTAGAAGCTGAAAGTTGAGTTTAAATGTATATCTAACTGTGTCAGAAATATGTACAGTTTGAATGCAGGTGTATTTTTAACATCAGGTGGCGGTTGGAAAGCAGCAGGGCAAATGATTGAGGAACCAACAAGATAAACAGCTGCCAAAACATGTTGCCCATTATGACATCAATATTCCAATGTAGTAATAAGATTTGGAATTAAAATTATGTTTGCTTTCATTGTAGACCTGGCATAACAATGAGAAGACTGTAATACCATATTGTCTGTCTCTCTATAGTAGCACTCACAGTATTCAGTATACACAGGCAAAAAACAGAAATGTTAGCTCCACCCAAATACTCTAAAACTACCATCTTTATCACATATATCATATTTATAAAAGAGAGGAACAAGGCTAAAAAAGATTCCTTATATAGGGAATAAGTTAATAACTTAGTAATTATCCTTTGGAGGAGAAAGACATAATTTTATACATAAGGAGCTAAAGCTTTTATTTGTTGTCTCACTAAAACACTAAAATTTTGAGCACATAAAGCATATTCCACTTTCTACCTGCTAATGTACTAAGCTTTGTGATGAGCACACTATATATGTTTTATGATACAGAGTTAGGGTCCAGATGAAAACTTTGAAATTTACATTTTTATCCTGCATTGACCTTTTGGCTTCACTCCTTAATTAAGCAAGGCATGGTAAAGAAAGAGATTATTATGAGGTGGCTGGGTCCCCAGGGTGTTATGAGGTACCACACACAGTTAAGCTATCTCAAGACAACCATGTTCTCTAGAGTTACTTTATTGCTATTATAAAAAATCTTTATTATGGGGAAAAATATGTATTTTTATGCTAGAAGAAGATGAAGATGACAGTTTAGGATGTTGAACGGTAGTTTCAGCTGAGCTTTGTGCCCACAGAGACTGTAAAACATCGAAGACTGGGCGGCCTTTGATTGGCTCCTTTGGATCCTAAAGGGGTAGATTAATCTTTGTAAAATTCATAGTTGGAACATTGTACCATTAACTGGCACTTTCCAGTTATCAAGATACTTTATGAAACTGAAAAAGTCCTATTACAGTTGCTAAAAAGGCAACTTTGGGGGTGTGGCTCTCATGAAACCTTTTCATCTCAGGAGTATTAGATACTTTCCACTGTGCCCCATGCTTGATAAAGCCCCAGCATGTGGATCTTCATCTGATAACCTCCATCAGCTTCTTCTCTGTTAATTACACCCTATCTAAGGATGCAATCATACACCATGCTGAGCTTCCTCAATTTTCTCTCATTTTCAGTTGGAATTCAGAGCATTTTTAAGCCCTTGTGGGGCCAGGCCTTAGCTCCTCATTTTTTAAATCACACCTCTGTTTTTCAATCATGATGTCTTCTTTTTAACCTCTGCGATAAATATGTGATGCACGCATAGGAGCTGGTATCTTCTCAGCATCTGAGGGGAGTGAACATACAACATTCCTGTTGGGTTTAAGCCTTCTGCAGTATTCCTCACATTGAAGCTTTTGCATATCTACCCTCTGCACTGCTGCTAATGACTAGTGGGTATCAGAAAAGATGCATATATTTACAGAGCTTAAAAGGTAGTCCTACATTGATGAGCTATTCCAGGAACACAATGATTACTCTAAGGGACTTACTTAGGCTCATGAAGTGCTCCTTGTAGTAAAACAGTATGAATGCCCCATGGACCAAAGAAAGATACAGAACAGACATATGTCTTTAAGACTAGATATGGCCTACTTGGCAACACATTGATTTATGCCCACCACTGCTCTGAGGCTGGCTTAGAGATATTTGATTTACAGTGGATAGATTGCCTCCTGTTAAATAAAGTCCTGGGTCATTGTTCATAAACCTGAACTGCATATAGCAATCTCAATGCATTGTTAAAATACCGCAGTGGAGTTCATAGTGCCTTATTAAGCTCTGTAGTTCAAAGATTAATAGTTAAAAGGATAAAAACCTTTGTGCAAACATCTAACAAGCTTCTCAAGCCAATGACAATTAGCCCTGCAAAGTACTCAAGAGCTGTCTGTCAAGAAGCTCAAACAAAAGTGACATGACTTGGTCAAAAAGAGTGCTGGTTGCCCCCATCCCCATGCCCAGTGGGATAATGGATTAGCCCTCAGAGGCTGTGCTTGGCCATCCCCCAGAATAACAACTCTGCTTGCCAAGGTCAAACATCATAATTAACAGATGAGAAAGGTCCTGAGGAAGAACAAACCTTCTATAAATGAAAACCAGGAAAAAAACCTAGTGCTCTAATTTTTCAGACAATCCAGGGTGCTGGTGACACCTTCCAGGTGAGCCCAGGTGTTAGGAGAGGTGATGGTGTTGCGGTAGGTGGCACTGTTCCCCTCCTCCAGCCACGACAGCCCCACCGCTCACCGGGAAGTGCCATCTTTGGGATGAGACATAAAACTGAGGCCTTGACCAGTTGCAGTTATTAAAGGTCCCATTGCACTTTCCACAAGATTAACTGTGTTAACCTCAGTGTCCTGGCTGATTGCATTCTGTCTTCCTAAATTCCCTCTGTAGTTTCAACTGGACAAGTTAATCTGCACTTCCTGTTTTAGGCAGCCGTGCAACTGTTGCTGTGCTTGGACACACAGCCGCTGCGCTTCATCCTGGGGTGGCCCTGCTCCAGTGATGGCCAGTACAGACAGACCAAACTGTGTATGGCCTCACTGGTGCCCCAAGGGGGGTGGAGGAGGATGGCACAGTCATACCCTGCGTTTGCCACCAAATGACGTGACGTGGAGAGGGAATGCACTCTTCAAAATAGACCGATGGCTGCAAAACCAGCAAATGGTGGTAGCAGTTATTTGGTGGGATGTCCTGCTGAGCCATGTGAGAAATTCCATCCGTCCAAGGCACAATGCCTTATGGACCATCCCCTGAAGTAAGTCGTTGTGGCTGCCCACCACACTGCAGGCCTCCCACTTGGCCAAACCCAGTCTAGGTTTTTAGCTGTGGGCTGGAGAGGCAGAGCAAGAGCATGCAGCGATTTTGGTGTGGTTCTAGATAAAACCCATTGGAGCCTAATTCTGAAGTTCCCTTCTCATGCAGGTGGCCCTTTCCGAGGCAGGGAGCGAAGCTCCACGTAAACTAAGTGATCGTCTTAGAAGGAGAAATTTGCAGCAAGGTGACCCACTGCGTGAATCAGCATAGCTCATGCATGGCTTCCACTTTTCTCACAGTTTCGAGGTTTGGTAGCTAGACTCAAGGTTGGGGAAATTACATTCTTTCTTACCTTTAATTCTTCCTGCTGTTTCAGTTGGATACTTCCTTTGTCACTTCATATCCCAAACTATTGTGTTTTATTGCTGGAAAATGTGTGTTTCATTTCAGCGATTGGGGATTACACACAGATGCCATTGAGTGTAATGCAAGGACATTATGTGAATGTAAGGAATGATTATTTTTCTGCTTATCTAGAGAAAATAAAAGTGATTATTAACATCTTCATAACTAGATGGGGAGTAATATTAATATTTGAACTCCATGAGAAGCCTGAAATATAGTATGGAAATAACGCCGCTGGGTGATCGGATATTTAAAATGAGCCAGGTGTCAAGACAGGAAACCTATAATTATCATGGAATAAAAACAAGTTTCTGAAAAATAAAACACATTCAGTTGTCTGGTTTCTACTATATGACATTTCCACTGAAGACTGTAATTCCTTTTTCTAAGTCCCATTCCCCTTGTACGGAGTGTCCCCTTGGGAAGCTGGGCCCAAGAGCCCTTTCTAGGATGGGACAGGATATTACAGCTTGGTTTGTGCACCAGCATCCTTAATATTTCCTTCCTTTCAGAAGCAAATAGAGCGTACCCTTATCTGAATGCTAATTTCCTAGTTAAAACCCTCCCTTGCTGACAAGGGACTGAAAGAGTTTTAAATCACAGATGTAGAGTATCAAATGCAATAATGCTCTTGCAATAGTGCATTGAAGCCTCAATTAATTAACCCTTGGGCTAAGTAGGCAGGTACATGGTGGTGGCCACAGGCGGTGGATGGATGAGATTTAAATGGGCATCTCATTTCCTCAGCACGGAACATGCCGTTTGGTTCAGAAAGGAGTCATTTTACACACTCGCCTCATTTACGCTCAGCTTTAATCCCTTTAATTCCACCTGAGATCCAAGCAAGAATGGGAAAAGAGAGTGAGGTGCAAAAGGCTACAGAGCTGGGCTTTGTTTACATATGTTTCCCCAGGGACACACCCCCCCCCAGCAGGGCCAGGGCTTCTGGCCTTTTCATCAG
Source organism: Haliaeetus albicilla (assembly GCF_947461875.1). Classification (NCBI taxonomy): domain Eukaryota; kingdom Metazoa; phylum Chordata; class Aves; order Accipitriformes; family Accipitridae; genus Haliaeetus; species Haliaeetus albicilla. The sequence continues at coordinate 13,351,805 of NC_091516.1, forward strand.
GCTGCAGGGATCCAAAGCAGTTGTCATATGGAAATGGTTAAACAGAGATTACAGGGAGCTCTTCACCGCAATCCACCCCGTTTAGAGCCTGAAAAGTAAGGAGTAGGGAGAGGAGGCTGAGAAAAGGGGCTGCAGCTTACCCTGGCGGCTGTCAGGATGCAGCAGGGACTCCGTGGCGGCAGGTCAATTTGCAGAGGCCGCGGTGGTGTGGGCCTCCCCTGACACCACCATGACAGCTGCCGCTTTCCCTTCAATGTCCCATATGGGTGCATGTTCACGTATGATGTAAATTGTGTTCTGTGGGTGATGTAAATCTCTGACATCCCTCTGGCTGGCTTTTACGTATGTAATATGAAAGCTTCCCTACCGAGAGAGGGGATGTGATTCTGCCACGTATCAAGGGTAACAGACTAATGCTGTAAAAATAAAAAGATCCCCCAATGATTTCTTTGAATCACTTAAAGGCTTTTGATCAGGCTGTGCTTTGCTTCTCTTTTGTGCTTGCTTTCTGTGGCCCTCCTAATACAGGGATCTACTAGCAGGAGCTTGTGCCAAAATTTTAAGCAAATGTTGCAGAATATTTATGGATAATAAATTTTGAATTTATTATAGTTATTGCACAGGAAATCTGATATCTCAGCACTGTGCTCCTTCAATCAAGGATATGCAGACAAATGCGTGACCTATGCAACCAATTAACCCAGGTAGAATTTAAAATATCGGATACTTGCAACAAACTTCACCTGAACAAGACTGGGAATTGTTCGCAGAAATTATTCAGTGAATGGTTGAGAATAATCAACTTATTTTAAAAAAATCACAATCTCTTCCTTACCAGCCACTGAGAATAAAATGCAAAATGTGTCGCATTATTCATTACAGTTACGTTACGTGCCCAGCTCTGCTAAAACAGCTATATACAAGGTAGTGCTAGTTATCCAAAGGTATATAAAGGCTTGAGAGAGGGTCCTATTTTTAAGGAGGTCCAAGCTGCAGTGTGCTTGTATGAAATGCTCTGCATCGGTGTGTGTTTGGTCCCACCAGGCGTGGTAGCAGTGCTGCAAGGATAAAGCTGGACTGTTCCTGTTGGGACTGTATGGACGGTACACGGGTATTTCTCCAGACCTTGCTCTGTGCCAACTCCATATGTCCACATCCAGAGGCCTCCGCGGATAAACCCACCCAGGAGTGGGTACAAAATGGGAAGACTCCCCACACACCCCTTTTCCCCTCCGCCCACGCTACCAGCAGCTGAGGCCAGACACATTCATCACACCTGTGGTCAGCTGCCATTTTGTGCAACGTGCAGAGACATGTCACCCGGGTCCAGTGCCATGGGAGGATGCACTGCCAGGGGGGCCTAGGGGGGTCTCTGCCCCCCCATCCCACCTGCCACCCCCACTGGGTCATGGGACTCTCCATCTCATTTCCCTCCACACGATTTACCATCTGTGAGCTCGTCTTTAACCTAATAAAAATCATCTCGCTTTTGACTAACAAGAAAAGGAAACAGTGCTCATTGTGGAGTTTGGGGAAAATGGCCTCGCTAATCTGCAGGATGAGAATGGAGTGATTTATAGGCGGATTTAACTGTGGGCCATGATTAGGGGGCTGGTAGTAAGTGCATTAGATGTCTAAGTGTGGCAATAGAGTAAATAGGCGTTTTATTTATCGCAGTGCCAGGGGCCTCTTAGCGGAAGAGCGCTTCTCCAAATTGAAATATAGCAGAGTTTACACTCCTGATTAGGGCTTCAAGCGCAGAGCCCAAGGCTATCAGCGAGCAGAAACAACGCTCGCTGACACCTAATTGTCACTGGATTAATGTGCAAACAGGGACAGCAAACAGCAACAACAAATAACCTGGTGTCAGAGCTGCTGGTGGCAGTGTCCACTAAGTGACTGGGGGCCAAATTGAAGTTTATATCTCAGAATCCACTGAGATCAATGCATCAGCCGGGTAGACAGGGCTGGAAATATTTCGCTGTTGTATGTGTTGTATGTATTTACATACGGTACAGGTGTGGAGCTAGCTATTAAAAAAAAAAAAAAAAAAGGATTCGTTTTCGTGCCAGGTGTGAACCATATGTGTGGTGTGTGTTGTACTGCTAGGTACCGGCAGAGGCTCCCCCTCCAGAAATCTATGTCCCTCTTCAAATGCCCCCAGACTCCCAAAAATTAATTCCTTATGAAGATGCCCAGTGTGTGTGTGACTCTGTGATAAAAGAGGCAAGGCTTGTAAGGAAAGGTAATATATTTTATTAGACCAGCTGATACTGCATAAGGAAAGAAGGACGAGCATTTGAGCTCAGAAACCCTTCCTTACGTAGTAAAATATATAATCCCTATCTGTGAATTCATATGCCTCAGAACAAGCAACTGTTCCATTCTTTGAATTATTAAAGGACGTGTGTGTCCCCATTATTATATGGGGTTCACAGATATGCCCATTGTTAGCATGTATATCATATGAAGCTACATACCATATGTCTGTAAACTAAGTATGGGCAATATTGTTCAATTTATTTCTTTTATGCTTCATAGCCATTCAGGTAATTTATGTGAATAAGGTCTTTTGCTCTATGATCTTGTGACTTTCACTGGCATCTCCATATAAAATTTTATAACCCTGTTTGTGAATCAAATCATTCCCACAACAACTGATTCAATCTGGGTCGCCACCTGTCCAGCTTTGGACCAGAGGAAGCAGTTTGGGCATCTGAGCTCTGGTTTTTCCACTTCTGAATCTGGTTTGGCTTGCTTGCTCCAAGGTATTTCTACTCAAGATCTCACTACTGCTAATAAATTCTTCAGAGGTAAGACAGACAAAAAAGCCCTGTGCTGTTCATTTACAGCAGCCACCTTCTTTTAAGCTGAGAAATTAGCATCATTTCCTTGGAACAAACAAAAGGGATTAAAAATGAGCCTAAAAACAAATGCAAGAATAGGTTAGCAGTCAAGGAGTTCACATATTCAATCTTTTTTTTCCCCCATAATTAGCTATTGAAGGAGGAAAAGTCACAAATATATGATTTATGTCTCTAAATGTATTTCTAAAGTTCTTAAGTTTTATTGACCATGAAAGTTGGTCTTTCCCTGTGTTAAGATCTGAAGAAGCTATAGAGCTAGCTAGTAGCTCAATGGTGCAAAGTCTTATGATTTAATCTTGACATTTGCAATTTTTTGCTGTAAAATATTACTTTCTTTATTTCAGGACTTTAGTGTAAAACCTCGTAATTTCCTTTAAGCTCCATTTGATTGTCAATTGCACAACTCTCTCCAAAGCTTAAAGCTTATGATTTTCATACACATATGATTTATTTCTTTTGTACCACAATATAATGTACTTTGGTGCAAATTCTCCTTATTTCTCTTGCATCCTGATCTTTCCTGCCTCATAGCTAGGATTTTTTGTGTGTGTGACAGTACTTGGGTATGTGAGCTTTGAACTTTCTGTAGATTCATTTAGAAATGTTTCAAATATCCATCTCTGGGATTGAACCAGCTGCATATCTAATCTACTCTGCTTAATGATTTCCAGGAAGTGGTGGTCTTGCTATTGGCATATTTGGAGAAGGAATGGGATCAATTTTCAATATTGAAACCAGTCCAATATCTATTTACACACAGTTTATTTCAGAGATTTAACGCTGCACAAGGGTAGGGAGAAAAGGTTTGTACTGCAAAATTGCAAACATTTCTGGTTTTCTCTTAGTTCATTTAGAGCCAGAAAATCATAAAACTGGGTTTGCAACAGGGAAGTCCCAAGTTCATTTTACTAACAATATGCTTGATGAATTCAATGTATTTTTAATCCAAGTGTAAAACTCTAAGGACATCCAAGGTGCTGACTAGAGCATGAAAATCTAAATTAATGCTCTGCCAGAATGACAGTACTTAAACAACCAAAATATCACCCACAGGCATTAGGCTTTCTGAGAAGTTCATAATCTATATATTGTTATTGTAAAGATTGTGATTTCATGCAGAAAATAATTCACAAATCATAATTAACATCACTCCCAACAGATGACCAAATGCTTTAAATATACGTTTTACATTTTGCAGTTTCAAAAAGCTATACAACCCTGTAATATATAATTACTACACATATATATCACAAAATGGCCATACCATTCAATATATCAGCAAAGACTCATAAATCAAGGGGTAGTTTTTCTTAACTGTATGTAATGTTGATATTTTACATTTTAATTACGTAAAATCTGCATGTTAATATCCTTTAGCCATATAGATCCAGGTATGTCCATTTGTAGCCAATGGACTATTTGAAACAGCTTAGACCTGGAAGATGCTCATTTATACAGACTGTTGTAAAATGAGGCCTGTTTCCTTACTTGGGCAGAATGCCCACTGGAGAGAATGGGAATTTTGCCTGAACAAGGACTGCACAATTAGTGAAGCATGCCAGTCAGCATGTTTTGCACCAAGGAGCTCTGCATAGTGTCGCCCAAAAGAAAATGCCCGTCTCCCCTACAAACCTGAATAGGACATTAGTTGTGAGAATTCAGAGCCCTTCCTGTGGAAAGAGAAAAAACCAAAAAAATGTAGGTTGATCTGCAGTGGTAACAAGCAAAATCCAATAGTGAAGGACCTCTCTGCGTTGTCCTGTCTGCTGGTGAAGCCCGCTGCCATGCTCTGCACAGGCACTGGGCTCCCAGCCAGCACAGCCAACTGCAGGACTGGGGCCTGAATCTATTCCTCACTAGCAGAGCTGACTGCAGAATTAAAGCTTTCAGCCACAATTTTCAAGTTGATAACACATGGACACAGCAATCCCACCCACGTGATAGCAATTGCAGCATTCAGGCACTAGATTGTAGGCTCCTCTGGGCAAAGACTTTTCATTTTGTTTGTTTATAAATCATCTAAGTGCATCTATCATGCTGTATGGATGATAATAATAAAGAGATGTTCATGGCTCCCAATACAGATACAGCAAGGAAAACACTGGGAAATTTCGGGAGGAATGAGAAAAAAGTGAGAAGACAATAAATTGTGTTTAGTTCACTGAACTGTGGAGGAAGGAAAAACAATAAAACCCCAGCTTTAACAAACCCTTATTGAGACACTGATTGCTCTGTAACAGACATAGTTGTGCCACGCTAACATTTGCTCATTAACCAGTCATGAATTTGTGTCACACATCAAATACTAGTAATGAAACAAAATGAAAATAATGGTTTGCCTTTTAGCCCAAATATACAAGGGGTGTTAACATGCCTACACGAACATTTTAAACATCACATTGAAATATGTGGTTGGATGAATATGAGTTGAGGGTTGGTTTAGATTATGACAGGTTTCAAGAAAAAACTCCTTTTAACAAAAAAGGGGACTGGTGTTTAAAAAGCACAAGAAAAAAACAGCCTTTCGAGTACTGTAGGGCTGCCAAATTACTCTGCCAAAACTCTCATGACAAGAAAGGTAGGCAGAAGTAGGAACACGGGTTTGGCCCTATTGTGCATTTGTACACAACAGAGTGCCATGGCATAAATCAACGTCTCAGCGTGGAAAACCTAAATTTCAGATTTTCATTTCAATGAGTCAGCTTTTTTATTAATCTTTGTTTTTCTTACCACTCTGTTTTTTGAGCGCTAGCCTGTTAATTGTAAGTTGTAACTATTCTCTTTACTAACAAAAGCAATGCTGCTGTGGTTAGAAGGGTTAACAACGTGAGTTAACAAAGCAGAATTTACCAGTGAGGTTGAACATCCGTTAAAGAAATGTGAGAAATCTATCAATTCAATTACTGCATCCTGTAAAGTGCCCTGATATTTTGGGCTGCTTCAACACGAAGGGATAAGCCAATCAACCAGCCAGTCCACGGTCACCAGCAAGGGGAGGTCCTGCTCCCACACCATTTCCCCTGCTCCCAGCCAGGCACTTCTGCCACTTGCCAGGCACACTAACCCTCCCCAGGCTCTTCTGATTGCTGATTCAGCTTGCTAACCTGGCAGAAAACTAATGCAGCTAAAAGGGGGTGATTTTCTGCTGGGTGAATGAGCTGAAAGAAAAGGAGGGAGGTTCTGATAAGCAAAGGAGATGGTGCAAGGCAGGTGGTGGGACCATGTGGCCGAAAAAGAAAGAGAGGGAGGGGGAGAAAAGAAAAGACTAGCAGGGAAAGGAATCAAGATCTGCCTCTTTGGGAATCAACAAACCATGAGATAGGCACCACTAGTCCTACAACTGCAGCTCCGGATTGTGATTTTGTTGTATGAAGTGTCTGGTGATAACAGCAACTTGGAAGAATTCCTGCCCTACAACCACCAACGCAAATGCAAAGTTACTACCAATACTATTAGCATTCACAATGAGTAGTTTGTGAATTGGAGGCAATAGGGCACAACAAGTCCAGTAAAAGCATTGGATTAAAGATAAGTGGCAGCTTGGTAGACTGTGCCTCATCTAGCAGAATAATAATTTAATTGAACCTCATGTTGACAAGTGAAAATAAGTCAAGGTGTAGAAACCACCCTGCTCTTTGGTATTGCCAGCCACGGTGGGACAGTTTTGACTGAACAGGACACCAGCACAGGGTCCTCTGAGAACCCCCCAGTTCATATGAATGGGTTATTCCATTGAAACAGCTGAGGTATACAGAGCCTTTCGTTTTAAGCTATCCCATGTCAGGTCTCAAACAATTGACTTCTGTGTTTCCTTCTGGGTAGGAGAGCAGCAGCTACCTGGGAAGTGCATGTCCCCCTACTGAGAGGCCAAAGAAATTCTGAAAAGGGCAAACTCTGGCTGTTCTCTAAATGCATGCGAAATCTCTCCTGTCTGCTTATATCTTTGAGCATCACCAAATCCCTGGGTACCTTTACAGCAAGACAGGGACTCCAAACAGTAACAAAAACATCCAGTGCTCTAACTGCCAACATAATACTCCTAATGCTCTAAATTTCCATTTGCTTTTTAGAATTAGAAACGCTTATTTTAGTTCCAGGAAAACTGAGGTTATTTGCAGAAGAAAAATGAGTGTTCTAGTGTATTCTGAGTTTGGAAGAGGTTGCTTGTTTGTCTTTTAACTGTGTTTTTTCACTGCCTTAGAAAATATCCATCTAGAACATAATAAACCATTAGTGTAATATCTGTGAAGGCCAAAATATAAGCTTCCCAGCAGTGCTTAGATGCTGATCCTCCACATAAACTGACGATGTAAGGATGTAAATACACTGACTGATACAAACACATACAAAAATAGGTAGCAAAGACATGTGGGAAACACGCCAGATTTTGTGTATTTGTAGAGACAGCAAGGTAGAAGTAAAAAAAGCAGTGGCTAGCAGTGATAATGTGCTGTGGGCCAACATGCTTTGTGCAAGCCATATTTTGAACTCTCCTAATCCAGACAGGGGTCTTGTTTGGAGGTCCCAGCCTAGGGAAGGCTGCTCAAATCAAGGTGGGACATTGCACTCTGGGACTTTTAGTCTCTGGGACCCTTCATATTAATAGGAGAGAAACTGTGATCATCTACGTTGTACATTGATTAGGTGTAGCCCTCCTAAAGGGAGTGAGGAAGTCCCAGCGAAACACCTCTGGAAAGTTCCTACCATAGGGAAGATGGACATCTTGGAAAAATTAAATTAATCCTGTAATAGTATATAAATCTGTACAACACAGCCTTTTAAAATATTCCTAACTCTCAGAAGACTTAATCAATGTTGTACAAATTACAGAATCATTTAAGAGTGTTGGTATGAAGAAAAAGCCCATGCTGCCATCCCTGTGGAACATTAACAATATCAAGACAAGCTGCCTATCCAAAATACTGGTGAAATTACATAACTTCTGCCAAGGCTGATGAAATTATGATGGCTACTTGTCAGTTTTTTCCTGTTTAAAGGGAAATCTACGGTCAAGTATGCCTTGAAGTTCTTCAGGTTCATTAACAAGGTCAAAATCAATGTTATTTTACTGTTTGGAATCATTTTTGGCGGAACAATGAAAAGAAACCATAGTAGAAGTAGTCTTAATATAATCATTTTCTTTTCATTGTTCTTTATGGGAAAATAATTTGGCCCGAAATTTAGTGGTCCCATCAGGGAGGTGATATCTTTAAAAAGGTGGTCTGAAGGACAGGTTTTACTGTACTTTAATAGGCTTATAGATTAATATAAATCTTAATATTCATAATCTGTACTATTCCCTTTCTCAATAACTCGACCATCTATACATCTATTTGTAATGTGTGTTTCAAACACAAGTTAAACTTGATTTTATTGAAAGTACTGATAGTGCTATAGGGATAATCATTTCTGAAAAAGTCAGGAGGTCAAATGTATAGTTAGTTTTCTCTTGAACACAATTTTATTTTAAAAAATCAAATACTGGTGCCTTGTAGCTGAATGTTCCCTGAATATTTTGAAATATCTGATAGCCTGAAATAAAATATATCAATTCAACAATGGATATTATTGCAATGAAATGCACAATTATCAGCCCAATTTGTATTCCTGTGTGAGGGTAAAAACCTGGAACAATTCCATGTAATTCAGTGTCAAAACCACCAGTCTGTTTTTACTAGAGCTATTCTGGGTTTGCAAAATTAATTGAATCATTTTAATTTTCAGGCCAGAAATGCAGCATTGTAAGCTTCCCATTACAGAAAATCATGTAAGTAGTGTGTAAGCCCACTTTTCATAGCATGCTTTTGTGGGTGACAAGATGCTAGAAGGCATACCAGAAAGATATCTAAGCACTTGAAATATTTGTCCCCAAGGACACCTACAATATTTATTCTAGGTGCAGTGCCTTTAAATGGGAGCAGTTGTTGTCATTTGTTGTTGTTGTCATTAGTTTTTATGTAAGCTGTACATACGAAAATTTACAAGTGTCTGCTAATGCCTCTTTGTATTAACAGAGAACAGCAATAAGCAAATGCTGCTTCTGTGAAGTGATGAGCATTACTTTATAATACCCAGCCATTATCTACTAACTGAAAAATTAGTTGAACTTTGGTAAATTGCATGCACAGGCCAGTACTTACCCACTTTCTGCTGATTACAGCATGAAATATTTGCATGATTTGAATTGCTTTTACAGAAATCAGGACAGAGCATGTCAAATATCCACAGTACATGAAAAAGCAATGCCTGCTACATGGAAGATACTGGACCAAATCCTGTCTGTGTTTAGTGCAACCTGTGGTAACAGGCAGGATTATCATGCAGATACAGCCCAGTTCAGAATGTACCCACAAAGTCTGCTTATATTTTTGCTTGTCACCTCTTAGCTGTGCAGCAGCAAGTGATTAATGTATTACTTACTGGCTATTATAGAGCTGTTGGTCTGTTTTGACTTTCTTTTAATACCAGCTGAGCAGGAAACCACCGTGCACTTTGTAACGTGGATACCAAAATGGATTTTGTAACTAATCAGCAAGATAGCCCAGATTTTGTCTGCCAACTCTGCCAACTATTAGATGGCTGATCTTGGACTGGATTATCATGGAAAGCAAAAAAAAAAAAAAAAAAAAAATGCTGGCGAGATATGTCTGAATGCTGAGAAGCGTTAGCAGAACTTTGCAGTCGAGCTGACCATCTGGAATAATGGACAGTATTGGCTGTCTTCCATTAGAGGGAATCATTCAAAGTCATAACGGGCAGTGGTCACTAGGGAAAGGGATGGAGAGAAAGCTAGTCATTCTTTTATATTTGTATGGAGTATTAGTGAAGATTTATTAAAACACTTGTCTTATTCCTACAATTGACAGTCGTGGTTATTAACATCTTTAGCTACCTTTGATAAAGATACTGCTTGCCATATTTCAAAGCGGTTTACATTATATCAAGTGCAACCTCTTTATTGTGGGATTTCAAAGTTGGAAAAAAAAAGCATGGTAATATCACCAGGCTTTCTGTGGTACACAGACAGAATAGGAGGGTTTGCTAAATTTTAATAATCTGAAGAAAATCTGGTTCATCCTTTAGTTGTACAACCCTATATGTGTAATAGCATCATTTTACGTATAATTACTTGTCTTTTTTGATTAGAAGAGTTTATTAATGCGTCCACACTTCGTGTGAGGGCTAAAAAGAATTCAGTTATTTGTTTTTCTATGATAGGAGCTTGCACAGTGAATTACAATACAATTCAGCTGGCAACATCCCCAGATAAAATATGATCATCAAATCTTACTCTAATCCTATACAGTGATGTTAAAATATCACTGTTTCATTTTGATATTTCAGGAGAAGAATAACCAGCACACATGTTTATGACAGAATTGCTTTAATAATTTATTTGATGGCGTTTCCTTATGAGTGCATTTCCTTTGTTTTCAGTGATAAAAAAAATGAACCAGTGATAAATAAGAAAGCAGGCACTAAAAAAGCTTGTAGGCTTATGACCCACTTTTTGGTATTTGTTAAACATTTGTCCAAATCTTGATGTGCATCTTGTCTCCTAAAATGCATCCAAGGGCACAAAGAATTAAAATCATGTTCTAAATAATGATTTTAAAAAACCAAAGTTTCTAATTCACAATTACTGGTGACAAATATTACTGAAACGTTACTTGACAAGCATAAGAGCACAATATTAAGGATGAATAAAACACTTTATAATAGCTTTTATCCTGAGCAATTCCTTTTCCATGAATTATGGACATCACCACACACACATCGAAACCACAAAAGTGCCAGGCCAAGTTATGCCATTGTTTATGTCTCACAGCCCCCGAGGAGTTAATGAAGTTACAAGGCTGTGCAAAACTTTGTTCTTTATGTCCCTAATCTCAACTGATAAATTTTAATATTTACCCACATATACTGAATAGGAATTTCTAGTCAGTTATTTGGGCCATCCTTTAAAAAAAGCAGAACTTTTCCAGGATTACTGATTTTAAAATGTTGGTAAGTGGGAGAAAACTATCATATCTATCTTTCCTGTTCCAAAACCAAACCCAGCATTTGCTAATAATAGCACCTGAGGCCAACTTCAGCTCCGCAGTACAGGATGGTAGGCTTCCCAAGGTCCAGCTGATTATTTCTGTATGCGTGCTTGTCGTTCCACCCATCCAAGCTGTTGCATAATCAGATGCATTCAATGGGAAGAGGGGCTAGCTTACTGAGCTTCACGGAAATCATTTGCCATTTGCCGACACTTTCTGGACCCAAGCATGTACAGCAGTGGGAACCTGGAGTTTTTGCTAAGTTTTGCAGCAGCCTGTTCTCAGCCATTGGAGCCTTCCTCATCTCTCTGAGTTCTGGATGTACCGTTAGCCGCTTCAATGATACTCATTTTAAAAGGTTAACAAACGAGAAGCTAAACCAACCATACAAATAACAGCCAAAAGAACAGTTTCCAAAATGTGTTGCTGTAGTGCCATTTCCAATTTAATATTCAGACAGAGTAAAGCTAAAGGCCACCAAACCAGGTGGATGAAATAGTTCTGCATTTTATGACTCATTCTTAAATGAAATCTCTTAAATATTGCTAATGAAGCCAGTTATCATATACAGACCTGTAATGCGCCCTTTCTAAGCTGGTTCAGTTACATTTCCCTGTCTAGCAATTTACCCCAGGCCCCTATTAAATGAATTATCACGGCTCCTAAATCATCTCTGCGGGGGTTTCCGCTAATCCCATCAAGACACTTACACTCCCTTTCTTCCCTCCTAGTGACATAATGAATTATTATTTCATGGGGAGCTGTTAAAGAGGCCCCTTTGGAAGAGTTTAATGTGCAGCGCGGGGAAGGGGAGGGAGCTGCCTGCCGAGGAAGCTGTGGTAGGTACCGCAGCCCTGGGCTGGCTGGCCGCAGGCGGGGAGACAAAGGGCACCGGCGCCCCGGGCTCCCCGAACCTCCTTTGGGGCTGGCCACGACCGTGGTCCCCCTGGCCCTGGGAAGGACAGGCGGGCTCGCTCCCCCCCTCCCCGCTGTCCCCTGCCCTCCGCTTACCCTCATCGTCGTGAAAAGCAAACGGAGAGGGAATATAAATGTTTTCCTTAACCGGAGGAAGCACCCCGCTCACAAACCACTTGCGGAATCCATTAGGCTAATTTATTAAACACAATTTGCCTTGTGTGGCTGAACTGAGTAATGATAAAAAAAACATAAATAAGGAGAAAGCTGCAGCACCGAGCCATGGGGTCTGTGGCCTCGCGCCCTGATACGATGCCCCTGACTCGCAGGGACCGTGCCCATGTTACCCCTCCCTTCGGCCTCCCTGGCACCACCAGAGAGGGGTGCAGTGTCCAGTCTGGGGACAGGGCACATGACTGGGTCAAGTTCATGCCCCCCTTCTGGATGTACCCAGCTCTAGGGGTGATAACAACAATAAAAGGAGAAGGAGAGCATTACGCAGTAGGAGAGTATTTTGCCAAGGAAAGGACTGCACGTAATAACAAGGATTTCCCTCAGGTAGGATAACTTTCAAGCCTCTTTATTCTCTAGTCAGACTTCTGCAGATGTCCTTCTGGCCAACGGCTTGTTTCCTCCCTGTGAAGAGCTATAACGCAGGTTGATAGTGTAAGGTTGGTCACTGAGTTGAAAAAGCACCCAGGGCCAGACTTCCATGTCACGGAAATCCTCACCATTCCCATGACATCAGCAGATATGGATGACCTCAGTGCTAGTCCTGAGGTTGATGGGAGGAGGTCAACATTCACAGGGCTGCAAATCAAGAATATGGCAAATCCAGAAGGGCTACAGGGAGAAGAGCCCTAAAACAAGTCCTGGTATGCAGGTCAGACTTATTTTACCTTCCCTGTTTGTCAACTTTGCATGCGAGATGCAGCAGCAGAGTCATCACCTGTAGCATGTTTGCCTGAAGAGCGGGAGCAGAGCACTCCCAGATGAGACATATCACCTCCTATTTACTTCTGTAGTCTGGTGGAGAGTATTAGATCGTGGTCCTGTGAAAGCAGCTTTGTAGGTCTTGTCATTTTGCAAAAGCTTGTTCTGAGCTCTTCTAATTGATTTGGTCAAGGATTGTAAACTTTTCAGATTAGGGGTGTTTTCAGTTTATACACCAAACTACATTAGCTAATGTGAAATACCTGAAAAGAACTCTGTGATAGATCTGTCTGGTGTAGTTGACTCTCCAACAGTGGCCAGATGCACCTGCTTATGGAAAGTTTAAAGGCAAGTATTGTGATCCCTTTTCTTTTTGGCAGTCAGCCATTTAGGGACTTTCAGCTGTGTTAGAACCATGCATTTTTTCACCTTTGATAGCTCTACCTGTCAGGAATGTGTCTAACCCCCTTTTAAATACATATATACTTGGGGTTTCCCCAACAGCTTGTTTACAGGTTATGTACAAGCTCTGTGAAAATGGACTTTGTTTTAAACCTACTGCCTGATCTTCTAGTTGCCTGACCCTGGTTGTCATTCTGTATTCATCAGTTCATCAGCTCCTGATTTGACCTGTCTCCACCATCTCCTCCCTCAGTTGTCACTTTTCCAAGCTGAAATCTCTTTGTTTGGAAGCCATTCCGTACCTATGACAACCCCCTTTGCCCCTGTTGGTACTTGAGGTTCTTCAAAACATGCACTTGAAGCAGAAATTAAAATAGCCAGTAGAAAGAAAGAAGCAAGTCATGGTCCTTTGATAAGCTGCATATACTAAGCACAAATAGATGAGTCTAACAGGATGAAGTAGATGGGGGGGGGGCTACACGTTTACATTTGTGCAACATAGAAGTTCTGGTTTTGATTAATAAAGTCTCCAAGAAGGAAGAGCTCCAGGTGCTACTCTCACTCTGTAGACTAATCTGTGCTTCTCACTGACTTCTCCGTTCCCAACTTACTATAGAGGTGCCTAATCCTGCAAGAAAACAATCTCCTCCCTCACAAACCTTAGAAATGAAGGATGGATTTGTGCAGTGTGTAGAGGAAATAATTTGGGGTCTCAGTAGTTCCAGCTGTGGTAAGAGACACAGGGGGCAAAGAACAGTGTTTTCTCTGTAACTTTAGTTGAATAACTATAAATACTCCGTTGAAATTGTTATGCTCTGTCAGGTAAAATCAGAGGTGCATGAAACATTACATTTTTAATTTATGATCCATTTCTCTTTGCAAGGATTTCCATTTCCTTAGGTGGCTTGAATCTCAAATCTAAAAACTAATAACAATGTCAAAATAAAATTCAACTGTAGCCCAATAGATTTTGCCAAATTTTAGACTGGCAAAATCACCTTCCAGTCTTGGAAGGTTTAGCTTGATTTTGATCAAAACTTAATGGTGTGAGTTTTCTATTAAAAACCAGATTTTTGGCTCAAGTTTAATACGTATGACATCCATAAATTTGGTCTGAGTTTTGGACTTGTGACAAAATTCTCAAAGTAGTCAAATTGAATCCAATTTCAACTGAAATCTTGAAAGATTTGCATCCATCAGGCCAAATGCATTCTGCTATATTCATGATTTGAAAAAAGACAACTAACCTGCTGCAGAGGTAGTTTAGTCTGTGCCTATTGTCAGCAGAAGTTTGGTGGAACAGAGGCCCTACTTTAAAAAACTTGGGACTAGCAAAATGACCATACTTGTAGATATACAATTAGAGTATTAAGTAATAAATTAAATTATAAACAATTCAAGTTTGGGGGGCTGTTTGGTATTTTTAAATTAATAAATCAATTAACCATTGACATCTTATTATCCTAATTGACTTTTCTGAGTGGAGTGCATTTTAGGCACTTGCATCTTAGAACGGGTGACATGCGTATTTGTGAACTGCCTCATCTTAGTGCTGCCATGTCTGTATCAGCAGGAACAGCTTAAAATAAAATTTAAAGAAGCACTTGTGCCACTAGGAAATGTGAAAGACCAATTAGCTACTAAACATTTAGAAGCTTGCAAATGTGACTAGAAGCATATCCAGAAAGTGATGAGCTTCCTTTGATAATTTAAACAGCTCATTATTACTATAGTTTTCAAACCAATAGAGAAAAAATATGCATCTTACTTTTCATTATCTGCAGTCATTTCTTTGTCTTCAGTCTGGAACAATAGGTATGACTTTATTATGATCATTGTTATTGTTACTAAATTCAGTTATTCCAAATAGAGAAATTGCCCAGTTAACAAAGACATGGGTTTGCTTAGGGCTAGAACGAAAATTTGACTTTTATCATCTCAGCTCAGCTGGGATCCAGATTCCTTTTTCTTTTGGAAACAAAGATTATTGTTGCAGTCTCTAGATGGATAGGACTCCAGAAAGCAAAAGTTCTGATAATGGTTTGTCTTTCTGATGCATATTTTCAATTCTAATTAATTGTGGCACTATGATATAATGTAGTCAGAAATATTTTGCTTGTTTTCACTGCAAATTTTCCAGGACCTCTGACCCATGCTGATCCTACAGCATAAAGTGTGTAACCACAATTCTACAGGATAAATAGTGCCCGGCTAAGTTTGTGTATGAAACTTTGCCCTTCTTTCTTGCATATGAAATGTAAAGTATCTGGTGCAGATGAGAAAATTCATAGTTCAAAGTTCTGCCACATACATGAAAGGAGAAGCAGGCCTGGTAGCAGCAAAACCTAGGACATTTCAATGTCCCAATGATTTATTACTAGAGCAAGTGGAAACATAGCAGACTACAATATCATTTATCATTTAATTACAGATCTCACTGAAACACCTAGTGTCTGACCACACAAACAGTGTGGCAACTTCCCTATGTATTCCCCTCAAAGAAATGTTGTATGATACTACTGTTTGGGAGAATTTAATGGACAGTTTTCATAAGAACCTGTTCAATCAACTTTAAGTTTAACATCAGACTTCCAGCATGATCAAACTTTCCGTGCTTCCTTTTCAAAACGATAAGTCGCTTTCCTTTTGCTATTGTAACTCTACAGGTGGAGTTAGAGGTAGGAGCTCATCAGAATTTCTCTTTTCCTTCATACGACATCTCAGATAATCAAACAGGAGAAAAGTTTGGGACTATTGTTTGGGGATTTTTTAGTAAGTTATTTCCTTTCAATGTACACTAAAACCATGTACAGGTATTCATCAGCCTCACTGGAGTTACAAGACTCCAGTCTTGGGGTGGGGGGGAGTGGAAAGAGCCCATGAGCTGTGTACAATACTTATGTTTTATTGTCACAGAATCTCTAATTATCTGTGGATCTCAAAATGTCATGAAAAATATTGATTGATTAAGACACACAAGGCCCCTGAGAGATAAGTAAGTAGGATACCCTTTGTTCAGAGACAGAAATGGAAGTGTGGTGACTTATTCAAGGTCACACAAGGAGTCTGTGGAAGAGCTGAGAAATCAGGAATTGTGACTCCTGATAAATACCCTGCTCAACCCAAAATCTTCCCCTGGAAAATATTTTTCAAGACAGGTGACAAATGAAGGAATCCACTACATATACTAAGGGGTAGAATATTCTGGGTTGTAGAGGTTAAAGGACTTCTTAGCTGGAAGATCTTTCAGCTGGCATTACATTGCAAAAGGTTGAATCTGAAGATCAGGTGAAGATAAATGTAGTTTGCTTTTGCATAGAGGAATAGTCTGAAATCTTCCTTGGACACTTCTGACTGGTATTCAGTTTTATTGTTGTTAATATCTTTCCAGTTAAGCTAACTAGTTATTTGAAATATGTCGATTGCCATATTGGATTCTTTTTTTCTGCTAGAGATAAGTGTGATTTAGTATTTATGTATTTTTAAACATGGTTTCCATCAGCCTTTGCCTCCCAGTCTCCAATCAGAATTACTGCTCCTTAGTCTAAAAATCATTTTTGCATTAATTTGTGAATTACATTCTCTAATACTCCCAGGAAATCTAAACTAGGGCTATATCCTCAAGCTCTTACTTATTGGGAGCAATTCAATGGAATTTTTGGCTGAATAAATGGCACAGAATTGGGAATTTAATGTTTATGTTTTCCTCAAAATAAAACCCATCTTTTCCCTCTACAGAATCCTTGCAAGGAGTGTGAGTTCAACCTCATTCAGGCTTAGTACAGAGAGGATTTATTAGCAAATCCTGCCTGTTGAGGGCAGCTACAACGTCACGCTAATTCTGAATGGACAGTTTTAGAGCAAACCAAAGCCATACTATTTGATGATTCCCATCCGAGCCTTAATCTTTAGCAGGTTTTCCTCATTTTCTTCTTGTGCATTAAGACAAAGGAGCAGAAATCTTGAAGCTGTGCTGGAGTGTCAGAACCAAACTCCAAGGTCATGTCATCACACGGTGCATTGGATCAACTCAGTGAGCCAGCTGACCATCAGGAACATCAAATTTCAACCAGGTTAGAGAACTGGTTTGACACTCTGTGTGGTCTCACTCTGGATAGCACTGGCACAAGGTACTCAACAAGGCAGGACTACCCCTTTTTGATAGCAGCATGGCCTGAGATGGGCTTAATCCAACCATGAAGCTACACCTCACAGCTTGATAACATAGCCTGAATACTGGGAGCTTAAGCAATACCAATCAAGAAAACATAGCAATTTTTTTTAAACAAATTATTTATGAAATACAACCTACGGCCACAGAGATGATGATTCTAGTGTTTATGGTCACATTCAATCATTTCTGATACCTTGTTTTCATAGTCTTCTCTTCCAGCCTGTATGCCTTGGGAGATTCCAGCACCTACTCCTACTCTGCTGTTGTAAGGCAGCAGTCTTTTGTCATTAACAGGATTTTTTCTGTTTACTAGTTGTTTTTTTTTAAAGCAACTGAGTTGTTTTTAAACAGACCTGCCCTCAAGCAGTCACATAACCTATGAATGTGCAAAGAAGCAGTCAACAACAGTAGATGCAGATATAACAGGAAAAGGAAAGGGGTAGTTTTTTGTTTGAATACAAGTCTCCATTGGACACTCACTGCAGCTCTAATTTCAAAACATCCAGCCTGATGAAATGCGCATAATACTGTTTACACCTAAAATTTTACTGTTCTGCGTAAGGTTCAGATCATGAGAAGTCTCTGATTTGATGTGGGGTGGAATCTGCCTGCAGAAGAGTGTCTCTTCTGGGACACATGCAAACTGGAGTTCACTTTGTTGTCAGGTAAGTATTGAATTTGGAACCATAGTTTCAACATTCTGTTAAAAATACTTTTAAAACAGGAAGGTGAGACAGGCACAATGTCAATATAATAAATACCTCTTTTGGGGGTTAGTGTTCTCTTTTTAGTTGGGATACAGATACAGCAAAGGTTTGAAAGATGTGCCTAACTTTATTTTGGGATAACTAAATATTAGACTACAATCTTATGCTTAAATATCATGTGCAATCAGGCCATAAATCTAAAGACTGGGAAATTGGGCCCTGTATCATACATTTCCCTCTGACTCACTCATTTTGCCTAAGTCAAAGCCTCTGTGCCTCAGTTTCTCTGTGCAGCATATGAAGTGAACCATAGCTCCCATTGCCTGCCTTTGCAGTGATTTGATACCTCTGTGAGAAGAGTCCTATATGTGCAGAGTATTATCTATTCATAGAGGGTTGAGGTTTTATAAATGTGGTAACAGCAACTGAGTTTTGAATATCACAAAACTTAAAACCCGTCAACTTTGCTATAGATGTCTATAACATTTATAATGTTCTAAACTTCCTAGAAATCATTGCAAGGTGAATGAAGCACAATACATTTAACACCAAACATTAGCATCCTTTATTATTCCTGTTTCAAATGTAACCCTCTTTTCTTTACCTTACGCAAAACAGCCCTATTTCCAGTTCCATCACTGCTCTGTTAAGTAATTTGCGAAAAGCTAACAAAGTCTGGCTACATCCTCATAGCGACTGTTTAAACCCATTACTTTCTCTTTTAATCAAATCGCTGTTGTGTCAAAATATACAATTCTCGCCATGAATCTCACTGGCTTGTTACAGTTCACCGGTTGACCTTGAAAATGTTTGCTCTCCTAAGCGTCTTCTCTTCGGCCTCCAGCTAAATTGCTCAAGACCAGGCCTGATCATTTTTCTATACACAGAGACTTCTCATTAACATAAACAGAGCAGCAAGCTTAACTGCAACAAACAAAAATCAGCAGTAGAAAAAGAAAATTCAAGAGAGCCCTTGGATACAGAATGTGGTCTGTGTTTTTTAGGATCCTGTGCATAGTATGTGATTTTTTTTACATTTACATCTTGAATTTTCTAGGGGAATAACCCCCCAACCCCCCAAAACAATGTACCGTTTCTATAGCTGTTTTACTCCTTTTTATTTCTTTCTTCACTATCTTTCCTTTAGAAAATATCTTAAGCCATTGAAGGGCCAAGAAGGGACAGCATAATACTGTGCAAAAGCCACTCACTCATTAGCATCAAAGATTTGTACAGATCTTAAATGAGGAGTTAAGTGCCAGGGGCTATTTTCATTGTTTAATGTATTAAAGTAAATAAAAATGTATCTAAGATGTGGACACACAATTAGTTTTGAGTTATTTATCTGGAGTTTGTATGGTTTAGAAAAACTCCATCTTCTTGGCTGATCCTGTCCTAATGCATTTAACTTCAGCCATCAGCTATGATTAAACACCTGCTGTTGTGGGGAAACAAAGCACACTAATCCAATATGTATTTCTGACATCTTAAATATCACCCAGTCCCCTGACATCAGGCACAGCTTTTCAGCGGGATGGAATTCCAGAGCATATTTTTCTAATTTATGGATGGACAATAAATCAAAATTAAGCCTTGGGCAATGAAATATACATCAGTGCAGAATGAACTGACTGCAAACTAGGGCACAGAACAGCAGCGGGGAGAGGGGTGCATTAATGGAGTCCTGAGCTGCAAACACTGACGTGAAAATTAAGGAAGTTCCTCTCATATTTTATTATAGAGAACAAAAATAAAAAGATAGCATAAGCCAAATGTAAGTTTTATAATCTCCTGAACACCCTGCTCTGGCGAGAATTGCCCTGCTGGTCCTGATGCCACCATTTTATACCATGCCTGCAAAAGGGATTACTTAGTGGCATTGCCTCTATTCAAACCCATTCAGATGCTGAGAGCTTGAAAGTTTAACTGCAATGTTAATTTCATAGGTTTGCGTTCTGCATTGGGGATGGCGTGAAAGGGGTAGGAGGGAGAGTGGAAGAAACCTAAAGAAAAGCGGGGGGGTGGGGGGAGCAGGAGGAGGAGGGAGGAGAGAGGGAGGAAGTGGGGAAAGGACAAAGAAGGAATGGGAAAAAACCCCCCAACAAAATTCAGAGGGAAAGTAAGAAAAAGGTATGGACATAATCTGTAGTGAAAACCTGAAGGTGATGTATACCCTACATAACTCATTCTAATCAGTACTACCCCTGGGGTACCAGAGGGCTCATTTTTTTACAGGGTGAAATCCTGGCCCCTACTGCAAACAGTTGGGAGTTTTCCTTTCTTTCAAATGCAACAATGGCTTTATTCCCTAAGCTTGATAAATAGCATAGACTTCCTCTGGGCTGGAGAGTAAGGTGCTGTATTTTCTCTTTAATTTAAGATCTCCTGGGGGGAAAAATCCCATAGTATTAAGCATCAGGAATGGAAAGTCTGAAAAACTCCAAACTGGTTTTGTGAACCTAAAATATTAGCCTTAGAGATTCACAAAATCTGTATCTTTACTAGGTTCAATTAACCCGAGTCTGAATTACCTTAAAAGTTGCATATAGATGAACCTTTATCCTGTTGCAGTACTTAATTATTATATGTCAACAACTAAGTGGTTTAGTTTCTGTTATAGCAAGGTCTCCCAGAGTGCAACCCACCACCACCTATATCCATGAAAGGTTTTGCATGTGACCCTCAAAGGGACCTTTCTTCATCTGACATTTTTTTGAACGTGTTACACAGTAAATGAATTTCTTTATGTGGTCCCCAGCCTATTGTCCAACCCATTAAGGGGTCCTCAATGAACATGACACTGAGAACACCTGTTGTATCTCTTCTGAGGATATGAGGTGTCCCACTAGGGTCAGAGAAACTACTTTTGCTTAAAGCTAACCAGGACCTGTGGTTTGTTGAATATGCTGTCCTGCTCACACCTGGTCACATAAGAATATATTGAATGGGATTTGCAAGACACTTAAATCAGGGCTGGGCTGAAATAAGGGCTAAATACTTGTGGCTCAGGTATGTTTCTGAGGCATGATTAATGTCTTTGTGAAGCACTGTGAGGACCTTGACCTGAAGGGAGTCTAGCATGCAGCATAGTGATGGTTATTATTGTTGCTCTCCTGTGGAAGAGTTGGAAAATGAGGAAGTCTCTTGCTCTCCTGTGTTGCACTATGCCAAAGAACTGTCCAAATGCAGAAATTAACCTGATCATACCTGCTTTGTCTTTAGTTATGCAAAGCTACAGCTGAAGTAGCAGGTTTAGAGATTTTCATCCAAATTGAGATTGTCACTTATGTTCAAAACCCCTGTCTTTATAATATCTTGAGCTGTAATGAGATTTTTTTTTTCCCAAAAAATAAATGGCTGTGCACATTTTTTAATTTAGGATGGATTTATTTTTTTTTGCTTTATTCCTTCATTGGCCTTTTATATGTATGTATTTATGTGTCCTTCTCAATGCATTTAATATTAAGCAGTGTATAGTCTATGAGTTCTGTGAAGTATTTAGGAGTCACTTAAGGAACAAAAATGCAAGACAAAGCAATAAAACACTGGCTATCCTTTAAAAATTGCAAAACAATCCCATTTCCTTTCCAGCAGCATCCAGCTGATGCTAGACTATAACTGCTCAAACACTGTTGTACTCTTATGCTTTGGTTTTGTCTTTTGTATTGAGCATCACCATGTGATGACTCATCACTCTTGGAGCTATCACGTCTCTTCTACTTCCAGTAAATGGTTCCTTGGAGCTTTCTTCAAGGGAAACAAAACTTATATGTGTCAAATACTTGCATAATACATACTAATAGCAATAACAGCAACAAACCAAAGATAGTTTTTTGCATCAACCCAGAAGCTTTGTCATTGCTTTTATGGATGGAGGGGAGGGGACATGAAGGTTGAATCCTTTCAGAAAGGAGCTAAGTCTTACGGTTGCCAGCAAATATCTCCAGAATTTTCTTCGATGAGTCTGATGCTACCCAAATTAAAGATAGTATCATCAATGAGAATCAAAGCTGCTTCCAACTATTGTTTGTGCCTTTCCTCTTCACCTTTTCTTTATTGATTAGACCTAGAGGTGAAGAAAAAAAAGCACACGTGCAGCTGGATTTCGGCAGCACACCACAACATTATTGATTTAACAATGGAGAGGGTATGCAGTCTGCCTACCCCTTCTTCCACATAAAACACTTGTATTAGCTTCAGCAATGCATAATTCTTAGCTCAGGATAGAACATCTATATCTAGCCCTCAGATTCAGCTCTCACCTTCCCCTACCTGTGGAGGATCCAGCCCTGCCAAGTCTACCTAGCTTTGCACATCTCTCTTTTTATTGTAGGGTGACAATTCCACCTGCCACAGATGTCAGCTCAGAAGAAATAAAAAAAAGAAATCAGAACTGCTGGCTGAAACACTGCCTTCTTCAGGACAGTCACGCCTAGAACATGGTCAGACTCCCTTTTCTGACACATACTAAGTTTTGCAGGATAAAAGCATGCTATTACATAGCCATTGTGTTGCTTCTTCTGAAGGCCTCAGAGAGAAAACCTATGCCTGTGGAGGTGAAGCAGAACTCGGCAGGTCGTTCCCCAGGTTCTTTGAGTTGCTTTGCTCTGATTTAAAGGCTAATGCCTACAAAATTAGATGTTGAATAACCTTTTGGTGTTTTTTTGAATGGCATGTGGTTGAGCAGGAAAACAGATGGAAAATTGGATTAGGTTGTTCCTGCCTGTTTCTCATTCTCCTACTGACCTGGTCTTGGGATAAGTTAACTCCCTCTTGTAATTTATGGTTCCCCAGCCATCTTCCCTAGGTGAGATACTGCAAACCCTTCTTAAAGAGAACAAGTAACATTTAATTTCCCAGTCTGTGTGAACTTAGTTTCTTCTGACTAAACTGCAAGAACATTCTGAAGGCATTTAAAATTAAGCTGAAAGATTAATGAGGTGAATGTACATAAAGTGTTAAACAAGAATTGTGGCACAATTTTCATCTGTTTATCTTTTAAGAAAGTTGGTCATCACGGGGAAAAATGGCCAAAGCAGAGTCAGCAAGCAATTGGCTGTAATAGGAGTCCTATAGTAGCTGGGCTACATCCTGATCTTGGTGAAACTGGTGAAAATCATCATAATCTGCACTGATTTTATGCAGATTATGATTTTATAATCACAAAGTTATTATAGAGAAAAACAAAGGCCATAATCTATTGCAGTTATATTTTAGCAACTGTATTTAGAAGTGTTAGTTTAGTATGTTATATGGAAATATGGACTGGTACTGGATGTTGCAAAAGTGCTTCCCTGCACAGATGGTCAACTTGTGCCATCTCTTTTCATGGCCAGACAAGAGTAGTCAAAGCAGCAAAAGGTATAACGGAGTGGTTGGACATCAGGAAAGGAGTTTGACAAGGCTGTCACATCTGTTCAATATTTATAGTGAAATAATAATGTGTATTGCTGTTGATGGTTGCCATAGTGGTATTAACACTGGCAGAAGGAGATGTTGTAATCTCAAGTATGCTGATGACATCCTTACTGCTGAGTCTGTGGTTTCTAGCACTAGTAATGCAAGTGGCTGAAGCTAGTGCGGGCTCAGACACTGTGGAGGACAGTTGACAGCAGCATTACTGAATGGAAATGAACAGGTCAAGCAAGTAAAGAAGTTCTGTTCCTTAAACCTGACAGGAAAATGGAGTTTGCCACATTCTCCTGGCAAGTTAAAAAAAAAAAGTTTTCAATGGCCTATTAAGTATGTAAAATAATCTGCTTCATGTTACAGTGTGCACAAACAAAAGCCTTTAACATCAGCTCATTGGCATGAAATTCAGCACTGTTAAGCAGAATGGTGCAAAATCTAGGCTCTTCTTGAAGCCATTCAGCACCTTCCTATCAACTTGAGATGACCTTCAGCAGAGCCTGGCACTCTAGATACTGGTGAAGCCAGGCTTTGTTAGCAAGTTTTCTATCTCCTAGGAGTATCAAATCAAAACAAGCAGAGACTCAGGGCCCAGGCTTTAACCAGGAAAGATGAAGACCAACATGCACAAATGCAGCTACTGTCAAACCGAGTTAAGTCTGTAGTAATGACGACAATCTCAGCCTGAAGAGAGAGTGACAACTGATTGAAGGGATGTAGGATCTGCTTCCAAAATCTCTGTTTCCTTCAGAATTACTTGTTCTGTATGTCTGGATTTTCTGACAGGCAGATTGTGAGGGGAAAAAACTGAGATTTGCCAGGGCAAATAGCAACTTGCATGTGTATAGAAAAAAATCCAGTGCATTATGTTGAAAATAAATTTATTGAGGAGTTTTGTGGTTGAAAATTTCTAGTGAAGTGTCATATTTTTGGACAAAAGACTTAGAAATGTGAGTTCATGCATTTATTCATATTGTAGAGTGCAGAAGGCCTATTAATGGTTCATACTTCCTTGTACAATGTGTTGTACAAATGGACAGTGCCAGTTTATAATCATGGCAATTGTATGATGGGGAATGTAACTTTGTATAAGTACCTATTCATATACAGAAAAGAAAGAAGTGAGAGAATAATTGAGAGAATATTTAGCAGGCTTGATTTATTTCGCATTCTTATAAAGGGGAAGTTTAAAGGTGTCTAAAGCTAGGTTTCCTTTGCAGCAATCAGTTAACTTAGAGTTTGTTGGGACATTTTTAAAAAGTTTATTCTTGTCTTGTGTTCATGAATGACCTTCTTGGACTTTTTTCACCATTATCACAAGAATTGTTCATAATTTTCTTATTCCTTTTTCCCATATGAGAAATGAGGCTATTATTGGCCAAAAGTACTGTATGTATGGTCTCTTAGTGATACAATTTAAAAAACCATGGTGCAATAACTAGAATTGGATTTGGTAGACAAGCACCATTTCTTTGATATTACATGACACTATACGTGCTATCTATTCTTAAGAAGAAGCCTATGTGATTGTCATGGGATGACTAATTACGCTGAGATACTGGTCAATATATCAGCACTAGTTTACTCTTGCATATTTCAGGAAACAGCTGCGCTGAAGAACCCATTGCAAAGTTTTTAATGTAGGCTGGTTAGATCCTAGTTTAACCTGAAGTCCACGGTGGTTTGTGTTTCACGTTATTCCTACTCAAATTAATGAGAGTAGAGCCTGGCTGCACAGAAATTCATACAGCCATACTGTTGGTGCAAACATGAAGGCAGAAGCAGATATACCTCCGGATTACATTTTAGATTATTCTTATTAATATAATGCCACTTTGGTTATGACTTTGTACACAATGAATTTTATATGAATTTATATACTATTTATATACAGTTCAGGGTGAGAACTGTATTCTTTATTTTGAAAGAAACTTATCTAAATTATTTTAAAAGGGGGGGGGGTAACTGTAAAGAGACAATTTGCCTAGGTAGACTTTCTTCCCTAAGAATTGAATAATTGCCTTTTTCTTTACAAGCCTAGAGTTTGCGTCTAAGGACTAATTCTGGTGTAGCTGGAATTGCTCCTGTGTTTGCACAAGCCACCTTGCAGCTTGTATATCAGCTCCTGACTTCCTGTGAATTACAGCCTGCCATATCAAGGGAAATTAAAACCTGTGCCTGTTTCCCTTGGAATACCAGACTGTAAACTATGGAGATTCAGCAGATACTTCATGAGCAGCTGAACATTTTTTGCAGCATGGCACAAACCTCCAAGAGAGGAGACACTTGACGGTAGGAAAATCAGCAGCCATCCCAAGGTCAATCATAAAGAGAAACTTCTGGAAATTAGGTTTTTGTAAATGGTGATAATGAAAAAATGAAAGGAAACAATAAACATTTTGTACTTAGGTAAATTTAACCCACATTTCTAGGTTTATTTCTTATTTTGTTTTAAACTTCTCAAATTTATTTCTTCCCTTCTTCTTTTATATTTTGTTGAGCTGTATTGGCATAACTGCTGGGATGGCAAACTGCAACATTAGAGGTGAGGACAAGCAGCCAGTGGCAGAAGGAGGTGCCACTTCTTAATCTGCCTACATTGCTAAAGCAAGAGTGCTGTGGAAGAGCAGAAATCACCAGTCTCTTCAGGGTATGAACTGATTACACTTCCACATGTGTAGACACGGCCTCATGCAATCATCTGAACTGGTACCAGCATAGGACAGTACCTGCTCAAAATCCATGCCAGCCATATGAGTTCTGAACAGACCAAAGGGCTTATTTGTGGCTCAGACAAAACCCACCTGGTTGTACTTCTGAGTATAATGTTTACTTTTGCATTGCGATATGTGATGTAGTGATGTTTGTGAGCTCAGCCTCAATGCTAGGCATCCTTCTGCAAGCTCCACTGGAAATTTCTTTTCCTGGAACTGTCATCTTGAAAAAAAAAAAGAAAAAACCACCATATTTTGTGGAAGATGGTGGTGTAGCCACTGGCTCATGAATGTAGAAGAGATCAGGATAGCCAAAGAGTTTGTAGTTCAAAATATGAAATCCTTTCTTTGATTAAGCTCTACCAGAGTCATTCTGCCAAGAATCATACTGCATGCAAAATCATAAATAAATAAAAAAGTCCCTGCAACACAGACAAAACACAGGGGAAGAGATAATGAGATTTTCCTGTGTTACAAGAGCGGGTGTAGATAGATGTACAAGTACCAAAGGGATGGCCATGAATTTAGCTAGGTACATGACTTATTATTATCTATTTAATTTCAAAATACAACTCTTCCTTAAGAAATATTAGTTTATTGTACCAAATTCTTACAAATTTTTCTTTTTCTAGAGAACTTTGGGAACCATGTTTTAAAATCCTCCTGAATTAACCAAAGTAGGCTCCATATTTTTTATAGTTTTACTGTATGTTTCTGATTTAGATTTGTCTGTGATTTAGATTTACAGATAGATTTGTGGGGCAAAAGCTTTAAACACAAGGCAAAACAGAAGAGATCGAGTCTAATACTACACAGAGCACTGCAAGTACTTCAGTCCTACTACTAATAAATTAAATTAGAAATCTAGCTCTTATTTAACAGGGAGTAGATCTGGGTTTAGTATCCTGGTTCTGTGGAAATATTTGTATGAATGCAGTGAAATCAGAAAAAATGTATTTTAAAACATCAAGGGAAGTAATTTTATGTGCAAGGAGTAATGAATTTATAAAATTAAATGGACTTGAACTAAGAAGCAAGAGATGGGTCACTTTGGGGGTTTGGTCTTGCAAGTGTCCTTTTTAGATAAAAAAAAATAAAGAATACTGCAAGATTTGTAGTAATTTGTTAGATTTAGTAATGTATTGAAGATTTATTATATTTTCAGTGAAGTAAGACAAAATGATTCTCTGCAGTATGGGTTGGAATAGAGAAAACGATAAGGAAATAATTGATTCTTCATATGTAGACAAATGAGTGTGTTCATATTTTGTGTGTTCATTACTTACAACATTTACACATTTATGAATAAGTATGACAGATCTGTTCACATGCATTGATTAGTTGCGTGTTCTCTCGGTAACTCTTTCTGTCATACTTACCTGTTCTGTACTTTTGTCTGTTGCATAAATAACCACATAAATGTTAATGCTCTCCCCCCGGGGAGTGAGTTTAGGGTTTGTGATAGGCACCAGGCAGATAGCACTGTAAGCGGGTATCTTTTGCACATGCACAGAAGAAAGATGGCATGGAGAGCAATATCCACCCTGCTGCTTCACTCTTGTTCTCTCCAAGACTGCCAGGCTCCGTTGTACTATATTCTGTTAATTGTTCTGATGACAATGGGAGCTACCTATGCAAAACCAAAGGGATAATCGAATTTTGCTTCTCCTCCTGGACTGCAAACATGCACAATGCCCAACAGACTGCAAACGAGCTGTTGCCTGTTCTCATGTGTCTACTCACATGGGTAAACCTTTCTCGTGTGTGGATTTCCTGATGTTTTAAGACTATTTAGTGAGTTATTGGATTTTCCCATGAGTCAGTTATAAGTCTCTAACATGAGTTTACGTTTTTTGACTTCACAACCCCTTCACTTCTTGTAATGTAAGAAGTGCTGGAAAGTTGATGAATATCAGTATTTTCCAGGGCTGGTCCATGAGGTGAGACAAGACAGAGCTGCGGGTGACCCCAGCATAGGCAGCATCCTTGCCAATGGGCACCATCCCACCACCCTCAGGCAGGGCTGAGCTGTTTGGCAGTCTTGGACAAGGTGAAGCAGTGTGTCAGCTCTGGGGCCCTGCCAGGAGCAGCTGGAGACAGGGCCAGACAACATGAACCTGAGGTCCACCTGGGGGACAGAACCACAGGGTAGGTCTGAAGTCCATGCAAGAAGAGCAGACAGTAGGTCAGGACAGCGGGAGACAGGGCTGGACACAGATGTAGCTATGGCATATCTCAAGCAGGATCCAAGTGCCCAGGTCTGAGCTTTAGTGGAGCTTCCTGGCCCCATGGGCATAGGGTGCATGGGTGGAGATCCCGAGGAAACTGGTTAGGATAAGTAAAGCCTACTGGGACACTCAAGGCCCTGATGATATTGTCACTAGGCATGTTCACTAAAAAAAATGTGTTTGTGGATCCTTCTGAAAAAAGCTCACCTTGCTGCAGTTGGGGTTTTAGATTTTTTGATAGAAACAAAAAGTTTGTGCTGCAAATAATTATTTACAGATATACTGTCTAGATATCTGTACTCTGATAAGCTGTGTGTATTACTGAAAATAGTGAAATTTGCTATGGATCAAGTCTATGAACAGCAGCAGAAGCATTTGCATGCATATTCGTGACATGTGAATAAATAGCATTTCCTTCCCTGTATCCGTTCTTACAGCACTCAGAACCAAGCTAATAGCAAACCTCCCAGTACCTTGAGCATTACAAGAGCGAGCCTTAAGGGGACTGCTGCACTTTGCACATCATATCTAAAGACATTTATATTGGAAGGATCTGTAGAATTATATTTTTGTATTAGACACTTGATTTAGTGCTGCTATCATTTTTCCTGAAGAGAACAATTTTATTCTTTCACAATCAAAGTCATCAGTTTAAGTTCATCTAAAAAAACAGACATTAGCATATTCATTACCAGGGTGATTTAACTATATCTTAGAGCACTGTAGTAAATTAGATTCACATCTCAGGGATTTTACTCTCCTACTTAGCAACATTTGTAATTGCAAAACTGTGCTTTCCTCGGCAATGGGTATAATTGGCCCGAGAAACTTTTTATTTAAACCTTTCTTCTTCTGTTATGGTGCCTTTTAGCAGAAGCCCTGAAAATAATCGGTACCCTTGTGTCCTGCATAAATGGAGAACATTCAACAGTCTCCACACCACAGCATGTGAAATATAGCAAAGGTAGACGTTGAGTAATTACACTACACAATGTAGTGTTTTTGTAAGATGCAGTGTTTTGGAATATTCTCGTCATAAGGTAAGGTCCTTTCCCCTGTGGGGAACTCCTGACTTGCTGCAATCTGCTTTATGGTTGTCCTCTTTGTACTCCACCACCCCTTCTTCCCTGAAGTACATACTGTCTCTTATAGAGAACTGGACTGGGCCAGTGACTTGACGGTCCCTTTCCAGGAAGCACTTTGGCTGAATTTTTAAAGTATCTAATTAATTTCAATGGAAGCTGTGTGTTTCAATCCCCTGGACTACTCTGATAATCTCAGCTGCACAAGTGGTGCTGATGATACAATTTTCTGCTGAATCAGAATGTAATGGAAATCCATGTGTGTTGTTAGGGGAAGTCCTGTCTGCAGAAGAGCATAAAGCCAAGTCCTGCTAGCTTGCATTCATCACTTCCACAGGCAGAAGGGAAGGGAAGCATTATTTGTTAGAGAAGATTGGGTTGGGTTAAGGTGTATGGGTGTAAGCTCCAGGGTCTTAAAAATTGTAAAGTGTACATTTGCTTTTTGTCTACAACTTCATCTGGGCAATGGTAGTCACTTCTAGCCATGAATGGCTAAGAGGTGCCACAGAGGGCTGTCTTTCCGAAGGAAACAAATGCTAAGCCATAACGCAGCTGTTGCACAACAGCCAGGAACAAGGTGATCCCCGGGAAGCATTTTGTTTT
The DNA here is from genome assembly GCF_947461875.1 of Haliaeetus albicilla. NCBI lineage: Eukaryota > Metazoa > Chordata > Aves > Accipitriformes > Accipitridae > Haliaeetus > Haliaeetus albicilla. The sequence continues at coordinate 13,381,884 of NC_091516.1, forward strand.
CCTTCTGAGACAAAAGGTGTTATTATAAGTGTGAGGTATTATTATTAAAATTACATCCATTTTATGTCAATGTCACTATATTACTGGAAATCAATATCCACATACTTCAGTAACTTCTGTTTGTGTGTGACAATTTATTAAAGTTAAATAAAGTAGTGTCCCTTCAGACCATGAGAAGTACAACCTTTAACCTAGCAGAGAATACTGCAGATTTGTTCTTTTTCTTTTCCCTACAATGCACAAGGAACTGTGAGATTAAAAAAGGCTGGGCCCCATTAAGAACTAACACGTGCTGAAGGGGATGTCTTTTCAAAGCACTTGCTCTGAGGGAAAAAAAAACCCCAACTGTTTAAATATTGCATTGATAACATTTAAAATGATATTTCATCATTCCTCTCCCAGAGAATGATAGCGATACTATAGCAAGTGACAGAAATAACCTTTTAATAAAAGTGAATTTTTATAGTAGGACTGGATGGCTCAGGATATTAGTAATGGAACATAGAACCTCTCCCTTCCAGCTCATCCGTTCATGTCCATCCCTGCCTGGTAAAGACCCAAAATTATTATCATCAGATGGCTGCTTGGGGGCCCAGAGGAAATGAGTTGGTGGTCTTGGTCCAGCCACTGGCACTAATTGCCATCCTTGCTGACAGTCTTGTTAGGCAGGCGTGGAAGCAGCCCTGCCTTAATGAACGATTATACAGGTTTTCTATTATACCCCTACATTCAAGCACCCGAATGCTTTACAGATATTAGTCGTATTGTCCTCACAACACCGCTAGTCAGCAGGGACATATTTACCCCTGTCTGCAGATGGAGGAGCAGAGGTATAGAGCAGCTGTACTTAGTCATGCGGGAAGTTGGAAACAAAGGTGAGCACTAGGTCCTGCTCTCCCACTTCAAGCCTAACTGCAATGCCATCTCCCTGGCTCATCTGAGCAACAGCGAGGGTGCCACCAAATGAAAGCTGGTGCGTAACAGAGAATGGGCACTGCAGCCTACTGTATGCCCATATAATTTTTGCTCAAAAAATATTTCTAAGCATTTGTACTAGCGCATGGGGAAGGTGCTGCTGCAGAGAAAAGTTGCAGGGGCCCACGTTATTACAGGAGACTTATTTTGAATAACATGGAGAACAATCTTGCCCACTTCTGAGAACAATAGACCCACAGCCTGTATTTTTGTGAATCAGATGCTTTGTGACTGATGAGGCTTTTTTCCCAGTTTGGCATAATAAGCAATTTACTTCCTCAGTGATACGGTTATTGTCACAGCTTTTGCACTAGTGTTTGATAGCATTGATTAGTTTGTGCTATGCTAATTTTTAGCACAAGGAGGGAATTGATTTACTTCAAGCTTAGTATATTTTAGCACTGAAGTGGAAATAATTCCATTGAAAATATGGAAAATGAGCAGTCACCTTAACAATTGAATAAATGACTTGACATTTGTGGGGCTAAAGTATTCGATAGATAAGAAGATTTTCATATTAAAAATAAATCATTGGCCTACCTATTATTTAGCTAGGCTTGGAATCATGAATAAAGGGTCTCCCACAGAAAGAGAGAGAAGAATATTGATTGTGCCTCCATATTAAAAAAAATTAAATGGATGGCATTTCTTAGTTCCTTATGGGAAAAAGTCAGTGCATTTAGGTTATGGTCAGAATAACTCAATAATTTCTAAAGCAGTTCTTCTATCAAGAGGTCATAGATGAAGTGATTTCCTGTGTCTTCTGCACATATTGGGTACAAATTCTCTAACAGGGATTCCTTGTTATGAATTATTCACCACTCAGAAGTGTGCTCCGTATTCAACTATGTTAAAGGAAGCAAAGCATATTCTGCATCAAAGAATTTGCACGAGGCAGGAGGGATATAACAGAAGAGTGGAATCTGTCTGGGGAAAGAAAAAAGGTTATAGCAATAAAACTCTGCTAGCAAAGGCTGCTGTTATGTCTAGTGGAACAAAACATATTTTGAAATATATATTACATTACCATTCTTATAAAATTGAGCACACAAAATATTCTAAAAACATCTGAAGAAGGTTGCCTGTCCTGTATGAATTTGTTTCACTTTTTACAATTGCTTTGCTACTTAATACTTTTGTCTGCAGGGACCTACCTCATACAGAGCAATGGGAAGGAGTGAGGTTGTTGTCTGGCTCCAATTTATCCATTCACAGCATCACAGAAGAAAATGAAACAGGGGTGAGGACCATGACGCTAGTCTCAGCTCCATCCACTGCATCAGGTCATATACTCTGAAACAGCGATCATGCCTCCTATTGTATGACGGTGGGGGGGATTACATCATGATCCTCACTTGCTGGGTATGCAGAATAAGCTCTCTGATTTGAAGGAACAGCCAGCATTTATAATGGAACCCAAGGTCAATGGGAACTTTCTCATGAACAGAGAGAGTGCTTTTGATATATTTTTTACTCTGAAGAAGTAGGCCTCTAGTTTTTCAAATTGGGAACCCAAAGTTACTTCATGTCTTGCTTTCAACCTCTGTCTTGTGTTCTCTATCTATAACATGCAAATCAGCACACTTCCTCACCTCACAGGGGTTTTGGGAAGATAAACTCATCTGTGTTCGTAAATCCCAAAGAAAATACTCTAGAAGCATTGTATAAGAAGTTTAAAAGGAAATTAATAATAGTGTATTCAGTACTGGGTTTGAATGGTTTGTAATAAATAATCTAAAAAGTCACAGACTGAATGAAGAGAATAAAAGAAATAATGAACAGCTATGCATTCAGCACACTGAATGAGGCCTGATTCCTGTAGAAATAAGTATTGTATCTTGTAATTAATATCTGTCATAATGTATTCCTATAAAGGAGACAGATCGAATTTACAGAGAAACCCTTTGTTGTAGCTTTTTCAGCCATGATCATATGGCTTGAACATGCTTTTGACATAAGGGATTTTGGGCTGGGAAGTTCTGAGATAAACTTTTCTAATTTTTTACATGTCATAATAGTAGCAACGACAAGAATATAGAACAGCTGCTTGTATGTGCCCAACGGTTTCCTGTCCAGTTAGAATTAGATATGCACAGCTTTAAGTTTCTTTTCAAGTCTTTTTCGGTGTAACAACAGTAGTTAAACCCCAAGATGACTGCTGTATTTCCTCTTCTGCTACAGCAGGGCCACGTCCACACAGCACATTCCAAGCCTGGGTTCTCCCAGTGCTGTGGCAGCGGAGGTCCTTGTGCAGCACCCCTTCCTAAAGCCTCGTCACCCTGGGGGCAAAAATACAGCTGTCCCAGATACGAGTTCCCCGAAGTGAGCAAGATAGCTGTGATCTCATCTCTGCGCTCAGGGTCCTGTGGAGGTTTACCCATCATAGTCATAAGGCTCATTGGCCTATCTGAGTGCAATTATTGGAAATGGCTTCATAGAATCATAGAATGGTTTGGGTTGGAAGGGACATTAAAGATCACCTAGTTCCAACCCCCCTGCCATGGGCAGGGTCACCTTCCACTAGACCAGGTTGCTCAAAGCCCCATCCAACCTGGCCTTGAACACTTCCAGGGAGGGGGCATCCACAACCTCTCTGGGCAACCTGTTATAGTGCTTCACCAGCCTCACAGTGAAGAACTTCTTTACATCTAATCTAAATCTACCTTCTTCCAGTTTAAAGCCATTACCCCTTATCCTTTCACCACATGCCCTTGTAAAAAGCCCCTCTCCGGGTTTCTTGTAGGCCCCCTTTAGGAAGTGGAAGGCTGCTGTAAGGTATCCCTGGAGCTTTCTCTTCTCCAGGCTGAACAACCCCAACCCTCTCAGCCTGTCCTCACAGGAAAGCTGTTCCATCCCTCTGATCATTTTTGTGGCCCTTCTCTGGACCCACTCCAAGCGGTCCATGTCCTTCCTGTGCTGAGGACACAGTACTCCAGGTGGGGTCTCACCAGAGCAGAGTAGGGGGGGAGAATCATCTCCCTGGACCTCCTGGTCACACTTCTTTTGATGCAGCCCAGGATACGGTTGGCTTTCTGGGCTGCAAGTGCACATTGCTGGGTCATGTTGAGCTTCTCATCAGCCAACACCCCCAAGTCCTTCTCCGCATGGCTGCTCTCAATCCACTCATTGCCCAGCCTGTAGTTGTGCTTGGGATTGCCCCAACCCATGTGCAGGACCTTGCACTTGGCCTTGTTGAACTTCATGAGGTTTGCATGGACCCACCTCTCAAGCCTGTCAAGGTCCCTCTGGATGGCATCCCTTCCCTCCAGCGTGTTGAACACACCACACAGCTTGGTGTTGTCAGCAAACTTGCTGAGGGTGCACTCAATCCCACTGTCCATGTCACTGACGAAGATGTTAAAGATTTATTCTTAATGAGACATTGTAAAAAAGAAAATTCTTGCTTGAAGAAAACTATACCGTTAATAGTATTATGCTTGAAAATTGAAAGCAAACAGAAGTTATTAACTTTTGTATGAGTGTGAAATACTTGTTTCTACTGCTATTTCAGGCCTTTCTAAGTCTGTTTTACCCAGAGGATCAGCAACTCCCAGATAGTGATGCGTTCAGCTCCCTCACCCAGTGCACGCCGAATGTAAATATTTCAGACTACAAGGCTTTTTCTTTTCTTCCTTGCACTGTATTTCTGCCCATCCATAGACTGCAAACTTTTATTGTGGTTTCTTTTCCTAGGCAAAATGGAGAGTGATTTTAGGACTGACTCAGCTCCCTAAAAGAAAATGTTATAAAAATGCAACTGTCATAATTTTTATTCAGCTTTCTGATTACTCTTGGAGTGTTCTTGTTTAGGCCTAACAAGTGGGAAGTTTATTCTGTACTTAAAAATTAACTGTTTTCATTATGTGTCATGACTTTCATAAACAGAAAATGCTTTCACCTGTAGCTTGGTTTATTTTTCTTCTTTTTCCTTCACAGCTTTTTCACTTCCAGATCTTACAGAGTAGTTTGCACGTCCTGATGTTGCTCCATCACTTCTTATCAATATGCTGGACACAATTGAAAAATAAGGTAGGCTGAAGAATGATCTGCCAAGGACTTTTGTTACTTATGTGAGCCAAGACTGCAGAATCAGATGTAGCAGCAGCCAAAAGCCAAATCAGGGGAGAGGTCTGCTTTGGAAAGGTCTGCTTCTGAGAGGTCTGAGAAGTCAGCTGCATGGAGGGTGTTGAAGCCCCATTCTAGCTGGTTTAGAGTTTGTAGTCTTGGGGAAGGGGAGGAGAAAATGGCACTTATCACACTGGCACTGAATTACCTCCACTCAGTTAGTTGAATTTCCTGTGCTCCTGTTGTAGTCAGTCTTGAAAGAGTAGCAGGAGCCTCTGTTGATTGATATGAACATGTCCCTGAACTGAGATTTAAATAATGATCTGATGGGGTTTTCTTCAAATGGTCTTGTTTTAGCACAGCATTGAAAACCAGATCATGATGTCTCTTCAGTTGTGGAGGTGGACATTTCTTCAGCTGAAGGTTGATCTTTGAACATCATTGCAGCTGCCTAGTAGTGCCCTCTGAAAGTAAAAAAATTCTCATGCAGCCAGTCTAACTGAAGTCTGAAGTTGCAAATTGTTTCCAGAACAGATATTACAAGTTTCTGGGCAAAAATTTCTGGAGTAGAAACAACAATAAGCCAATTGTGGTGTTTGTCTAATATTGTCTGCTGGTAGTTTTTGCTAGTTTTCTCTGTTCCCTGTTCCATAATCTCTTCCACTCTTCCCCTCAAGGTCCATTTGCTGATATAAGAGGTAGAGCAAATTCTCCACAAGGAATGCAGGAATAATTTCATTTGACATATAAAATAGACTGATTTTCAGAAAGTGCTGAACATCTACCCTTTTAAATTTGGGCTCCTTCCAAAAGTTAAGTAGCCAGAATTACTAGTCGCTTTGAAAAATTATGCTTAAAATACTAGTATCATTAAGGCTATGGCAGATGAGTAATCCAACTGCGATTTTTTAAACATTGGACATAAACTAATACAAATGTGGTAAAGTGTCTTGAAAATGTAGATAAATCATTTTGCAATATGCTATGTGTCTGCACTCAGATATGTGAAAGCATGTTGTTGTTTATCCTGTCAAGTTTGGTAATGTTCATATTAAAGGATGTCCAGTTGCTTCTTTTGCATGATAAATCCCTAAAAGTATAAGAAGATATGAGTCAATGTAATCTTGCCCTAGCAATATGAACAGTAACATCATTACATATAGGATAAAGTAGTTGAAAATAAGATGTGGTACACGGTGGTACCTAGCATAAAGAAGGAGATAAAGAACATGCAGCACAACCGAAAGTGATACATCACTTAATGTCAGTGTAGTAAGGAGTATAAGGAGAAAGATAAAGCGTAAAAATATTTTTACATTCATTGCTGTTTTCTAGAGTGCCACTTGGAAGAGAAGGTGTAAAATATATTGTGGATCAAAGGAACTGGGTACTAAAATTGAATTATGTACCAGTTCATGTCTCCAGCATGGCACATAGAATACTGGAATACTGTGCTCAGTTTCAGACACCTGTCAAAAGGATATGTAGTAAAGGGCAAAGTACAGCACAGGACAACAAAAATCACACACATTTCTTAATTATCTGAAAGAGTATTTCTGGGAAAAAGGCTACACCTTAAAATATATACAGTTCTTCGGGGGGTTAATTTTTTTAGAACTGTTTGAGTTCGACTTGAGTTGAAAAAGGTATACAACCTAAAATGAGAGTCTTCCAAGGACCTGGTGTTACATGGAGATTAAATGATATGCATTGAATAATACAGCTGTAATTTGAACAACCGCAGAGTGCTTTAGAACTCTGTAGAACAGGACTGTAGAACAACCATAACAATACCCAGAGAGGTAATAGAAAGTTGCTGCATTGACTTTTGACTTTTCTGTACTAGCACATTTGTTGTATTTTTTTATGATCTCTTTGCTTTTTCAGAAATCACATGTTGAATAAACTGATCTGCCTTAAACAGAGTACAATCAGTTTTAGGTGAGGAGAAAGGGGCTGCATGGAGCCACTGCTAATCCAGAGAGGAGAATACTTTGGTAGCAGGTGATTATTCACCTCTTGGTCTCTGAGTAGTCCAATCATTTAAAAAAAAAGTTTTCACATTTTAGTTTCACTGGTTACAGACCTAATGCCCCTCTCTTGGGTCACATAATGAGAATTAGAGGCATATTTCTTTCTGCAGTGTTGAGAGACCATTTTCTGGCAGCTAATTAATGCTCCATCCTTACCTAGACTCAAAGGAATTTCAGTCTTCTTATTACTTAAAGAATTTTTTTTTTAATGAGGGAAGCCTTTTTCAGGGGGAAGTTATATCCTTCATATTTTAGATATTGTTTCTTCTAGCAGTATTTCAGATTTCTTTCAAATCCAAAGAAGCTTATTTTTAATGTAAAATATTTTTAATTACATTTCTGAATCTCTGTGGTTCTAATTCTTTAAATCAAAATACACAGCAATATTTTTTGTGTGTTTTTGGGAAAATCACTTCTATTTCAGCACTAGCAGGCCAGCTGATGTAAAAAAAAAAAAAAAGAGGAAAAACAGAAAAATCTGCATAGCAATGGAAGAGATCGAATTAGTTGAGTTTGAGAATAGGGTAGAGCTGGGTAAGACTGTGTGTGACCCTCTATATAAAACCCAAGTGACATCAGCAGGACCTGGGAGGAGGGTACTCTCTAACTTCAGTTGAGATGGTTTTATTTAAATCATATAGATTTGTTTTCACCTCGGTAAAAATAGTTGCTATCTTTCTGTGTTTGCCTTTTGGTGATGGGGTTAAAAAAAAAAAGCCATGCCAAGGCATAGTAATAGACTACAGAGGCAGTACAGAGCAGAGATTGCTTCTGCATTCTTTATGCTTTTTTTGGTCTGCTTGTTTAGTATAATATGCTTACAAAGTGAAAAATGGTGGGCTGGAGAAATCTGTGACACTGGAGTGCAAAACACCCATGGAAAGACCTTGAATGGGTTGCAAAGGGACAGTGGAGCAGCAGGAACTCTAAGTGCCAAAATTTGAGAAAGACAGAATCTGCTGGCCCAGAGAAAGTCCTGAACTCAGCAGGGTCTGTGAGGTCCTGCTTTTTTGAAGTAGGGCGGTCTGAATCCAGTGATAAGCACCACCTTTCCTCTTGGAAAGGTGCTGTCAGAGTGTCTCAATGAGTTTGTATCAGTGTGTTTAACTTCTCATTTGGGAAAAACAGTTTGGCACACCACCCTTATTTTGCCATTTTTTCAACTAGGGAATTCAGTCCTTCGGTGCCTTTTTATCAACATGAGGCTATAACCATCAGCTTCTTCAGATACGACTGCTCAGAGCAGCAGTCATTCTTCAGGGCACTGGGATAACACCACCCTCCTTTCAGGTAACTGATGTCACCTGAGCAGGGGGCCTGGACCAAATGACCTCTAGAGCTCCCTTCCAACCTCAACCGCTGAGTTGTGTGATTCTGTGGTTATGAAAAGGGTAAAAACTGTGGCAGCACACCTTCGGAGAGGGATGCAGATGTATGAATCAGGGGGCCCTGAGCACTGATCTAGGTCCTGACAATAGCATATTGTATGCCTTTGGGAAAGGCATTTTGTACCTTTATCATATTTAACTGTATCAGCAATCATGGCTGTTTTTACAGGACCTGCCCCCCCACACTGTTGTGTGGATTAATTAGCTAATATTTCTTCAGTGATTTGCATATGTAAATGCTATATAAATGCTAAATAGTTATTAACTCTGCAACTTGCTGCTAGTGCTCACATCACCATGGTAAGCACCACTTTCTTTCCCAGTGTATAAAGGCTAATAGGCTTTGCCCGAGGATAGACCTTGCCACCACTGCAAGGCAGCAACTGATAGTCTTCAGTGTTGCTTTCAGTAGTCTTCAAGGGGTTTGCATCAAATTATTTGTAAAGATGCAAATCCTGTCTAACACCAGCATTTTATCTAAAATTTATGATGAATATTTTTAGTCTGATTTCTGCTTTCCAAATAGGAAGTTTTTTCTTCCTGTACTCTTATTTTCCAGCTCATCAATGTTACAGAATATATAAAATGACATACCGTGTTTTGTGCTATTCTTTCTTTTAAACAATAATTGTGGAATCCACCTTGTGGTATGTGTCAACATACCGTCCATGTGATGCCTGAACCATCTTCTCAGCTACGGTTTATCTGAAGTGGTGCACACAGCTCCAACTTACCTGTTTTTCCCTATCAGTCACTGTGAAAACAAGCAGCTTAGAAGCAGCAGATCTCTAAAACTTACTCCATTTAGAGGGGAAGGACGTGGGTGAAAACAAATGGTTCATATTTTCAGTGAGAAATAAATAAGGCATGGACTATGGTTGTCTCATCTACAAGTGAGTTTTATTAAAGAGTTAGAGCAAGCTGTAGTTTACAAGATATTCAGAACCGTATGTATGCATTAAAGGAATGTGGAGGAGGAGGAGGGGATCTGAGAAAATAACAAAGCAGCAGTGTATGCGTGCAATGATTTTTCATTCTGTTTCGCTTCAGCTCTGCCCCTGCAACAGAGGATCTAATCAATCTGCCGGCTATTAAGTTTGTTAATTGATAATGCATACTAATTAGGCTGTGCGCAGTTACTTAAGAGACTTTGCTAAGGTGATTGTAGGCACAAGTCCAAATGGAGTTTAAAGTATTCTGTGTGAGGTTAAAACCCATCAACCAGAATAGATGGATTTTATATTATAACAGAAGGCACAACATACCCGTAAGTATTTAATGTATTGCACAGTTATCCATTGTTACATATCCTAAGTCTACCAAACAATTAAAAACATAAAAACAACCTCTAAAAAATGTAACTTAATAAAGCATGTGTATGAATATGTGGAGATAGTAGAGATGGAGGCAAACTGCAATTTGGTCTTAAAATAAATATTCATATTAATTTTCACACTTATGTCTAGGAACAATAGTATGTAGCTCTGCTGCAAAGGAGGAGCAAGCATAATGAGAACACAGCCTAATCTAGCTTTATGAACACTTTGACAATAAGCCACATAAAAATGACATGCCTTTCTGCCCCCATCCAATAGGGCAATAAACCAGTAGTAGCAGAGTAGCATCAAAAGCATGTCAACTAGCTATTTCTAATATATGGATAAAGTCAGAGCTATTATTTGTATAGTTACTATATTATTACAAACCTAAGAGTTTCATTTCCATTTCTAGTGGCTCCATCAGTGGTACAGTTTGAGGTGCTCCTGACCTTAAGGAAGTAATTTCTTACATATTAATATTCTTGGTCTCCCCCCCCCCCCCCCCTTCTTCTTTTCTATGCATCATATAAAATGAAAGTTCTTCGCAATATAAATTTGGAGTTGGCAGGCGCTAGTGATGGAGGTAGTGGGCATTTAATTAGTGAATGAATTGTATTCTTATGGTGTGACCATTGGACCTAAAATCCAAGCTGTAGTGCTTTATTTTAACTATATGAAAATGAGCCGGTGCCACAATTTAGTATGCAGAAAACTATTTTTAAGCACTGAATAGTTAGAAACCAAAAGAAAAAAACAGCTAGAGAGAGAGAGCTGATTTCATGTTTCACAGCCTTGTTGAAGAAAATTCCGTGCAACGAGATACATTGTATTGAAGGAAGAATTATTCCAGTGAAGATTTTTTATTATCTGCATGTAGTCCATGGATACATTTGGAGTGATAACATGTATGTACCAAAAAAAAAAGGTTTTGATACCCACAAAGTTGTACAACAGTAAGGGTGTATAGTATATGTTACAGTTAACTGTTTTGTATGTATAGATTATGTATATATTATGTTGAGGATTATGAGAAAATCACTTCTTATTTGTTTCATATCAGCCAATGGCTTGATTTTGTGTGTAGTACAAATCTGGAGAGACATAAGGACACTCACCTAAGTGGCTAAGCAGTGACCCAGAGGGACCATGCATGAAGTAATTAAAAGGTGATGTTCACCAGGTTGTGGGAGAAACCTGATGAGCCTGGGTTTAAGAAAAAAAACACCCGTCAATAGTCTGTAACATCAGCAATGCAGCGTTTGCATTGAGAGATACAAGCACAACTTGTAACAAACTTTTTTGAAGTTTTGTTCCTCTGAGGGTTCTGTGGGAGCTGTATTACTTCCTATCCCTTTCAGTGCTTTGCTTAACAGTCTGTAATGAATGAGTAAATAAGAGGAGATGAGCTTAAAAGGCAATCAAAGTAGCAGGGAATTGTTGGCATGAAAGAGAGATTCTCACTAGACTTTTCTACATCTCAAGGAGGATACAAGGAAGATGATGATTTTACAAAAGAGTTTGCTGGCAGAACTGTGGTAATTCTTACGAATCTGACACTGGAGACAACAGGGTCTGGATTTGTCCCTCCCAACACAGACACTTTTCTGAGGCACTTCCATTGGGCGTTTTGTCACTGTTGGGCCTCCTTCTCCTTGATGGGGAAAGATGGGCACATCCAGAAAGTAGTTCTGACCACCCAAGATCAGAATTGCCCTTTAGAAATGCCTGTTGCTCTATGGACCTCAGCACATTCCTAGGGAGGATGAGGTTCCTAATGCACTGAAACGTGTCCGAGGTGAGTGTTTACAGGAAGGTTGGGTGGATGCAGATTGACCACTTTTGCCTGTTTCCAAAGAGCAAGATATTTCAGGGACAATAGCTTTATCTGTCTATCTATCTATCCATATATAGTATAAATATAAAAGAAGTTACACCACTGGTCACTGCTTGTATGGTGACCTCTTATGTCAGCAACAAATATATGTTCTGAAGAAGCCTATCTTACACCAGCAATAAGCTGATCACAGGTAATTATGAAAGAAGCTAGATGAATAACTTTATTGATTAGCTCTGAAGGGGAGCTTAGAGCGAGGTACAGCAAGGGCTCTTATGTTTTGATGTGTGGCTGAAACACTAAGGAGAGTTCGCTTAGCCATGCAGCAGTCTACTTTAAGGCTGCCCTCTGAATGAAATAAAAGGACAGAGCAGGTTAAATCACGCTATGCCTGTTCAAGAGACCTGCCCGTTCCAGGAATATTGCACCTGCATTATTGAACAGGGTTCTGCTGTGATGTCTCTCTTTAGTGCACATCAGTGAGATTTTAGCCCATAATGTCAACTAAACCGAAGTGAATAGTAGGAAAAATGTTCCACGAATATTTGCTCAAAGTGGAAAGTGGATTTCAATTAGACCATGTTTGCAATGCTTTCACGTTTGCTTTCCAGGAACACTTGAGTGCTCAAGCTTTATTAGTATGAATAACTCATGAAAAAGTGAATGCAAGCTCAAATATTCACCAAAAGCAGATTTTGAAGAGAAAATTCACTGGAGAAGTGTATGGCTAATTTTGAATAAGAAGTACTTCTGAGAATTTTACAATGTTACTATCTCTTTGTGGGTGGTTTACAAAGAGAAATAAAGTAACATGTAGAATAATTTTCAGCAAATAAAATGTTCACTCAGCTCTAATGTAAAAAAATTCCCAGTGTCACTGTCATTTCTGTAAGGATAATATTCATTGTTTCTGGTTTCTGATGAGATGAAATTCTTAGCTTGTCATCTAGGGCATGCTTCATAGAGGTTCAGGAACCTAGGGCTCCCATGGACTTAAATAAAATTTGAGATTGCTTGGTACCCTCAGGACTGGATCCCTAATCACTAATTCTTGCTAGTTTATATTTTCCTGCTGTAGTTGTTATAGGTTACAATTTTAGAAAATTGTGCCTACTCTCCCACTTGTGTAATCTTAGAGATTTTTTTGCTTGATAAACTGGGTGAAATGTAGAGCATTTAATTACATTTTTCATTGTGCATAATTTTTACTTCATGCACTTCATTACTAAATTCTATAGAACTGTATTTAAGATAAAAAACATTGCAGGGAATTTGCTGGATTGTGGTGTCCTAACTCGGTATGGGTTGGTGGGGACTATTTAATATAAGCAAGAGTATCATCCTATGATTTTAATTAGAATACAGATCTTACAGCTAAGGACAGAGAATTTAGAAAGCAGAAGAGCTTCACAAAATAAGTAATATTAATTGTAATCCTAGACTACCAGGAATCAAACTGTATCTGAAAATGAGTTTTCAAAATTCTCCCCTGTTCCAGCTTTTCTACCACTTCCTTTTACCCTTTTGCTCTCTTTCTGAGTCCTCCTGTCCTCTTTCATGAGGGAAGAAAGAATATTATTGCCATGTCCTACTGCTACTTTTGAAGTAGATGGTAGGATAAGGGGGCTTTTCATCTTCCTGTATATCATGCTGCCCTGGGTATATACAAAGCCAAAAGGAAAATCAAACCAGAACAAAAATAAAAGAGAGAGAAATATACTTTGTCTTTCACTTAATACAATACACAAAGAAAAATTATTAACATTCAGCTTTGTGCTCCAGTGTGAACTAAATTATGTGGACTTAAAAATGCAAAAATGAAGATGAATGAAACTCTCTCTTGCTTAGCAATCAAATATAAAATAAACATTTGCCTAAAATGATTGCTATTGCTTAATATGTTTTACAAGAAATAAGATACTCTGTTGTACCATTTCTCAGAATATATAATGCTTTGTTTTTCTTCAGTACTATTTTGCTGATTTCTAGAATATTAAAATAGATCTTTTTTGCCTGTTCAACAGCAATTTCTTTATATAAACAAATGCTTCTAAATACTTTAAGAAAAGAGGTATTAAATTGGTTAAAACACAAACCATTAGTGAGCCTCACAGAAAAAATCTGCAAATGTGAAAACAAGAAGGGAAGAGTACAATGCACATAGTAATTATTGCAATTCATCAAATCATATCATATGTACTAGCATTGGAATTGTATCACACAAAGAGCACGGACTTTTTACATAGCCTGAAAAATTTTTTACTTTGCTATAGTATGATGTACAAATAACTCATTTTATCTCCCATATGAAACTTATACGCATGATCTCTCTAAAGGTTGTGTCTTCTTTGCTGTTGAATATAGTTCATGTAATTCCTAGATAGACTCTTCCAAGGTGAAAGTCAGAAAGCAACTATTCAGATCCCGTAATTTAGTATTTTAGAAGGTAATGGAAGTACTAAACCTCATATTTTATGATAAGATTTGATTTAAATATGTTCAAGTAAGCATGAAATAATGAATAAACTTTAGTCCTGAGACTTTCTGCATACAGCTGTTGCGCTGTGAAGACTCACTGATCAGTCAAAGTAACAACTGGAATGGGCCATTCCTTAGGTACTACGTTGGATCTCCTTTATCAAAGGATTATTAGCTTTTGAGAGCAGTATCCACCTAAAACTGAAACAAAATTGACCTCTAATTTACATTTTCATGCTTGTCATCTTGTTTCTTTAAATGACATTCAGCAAATGCCGCCTTCTAATAAATATACTATCTTCATCTTCATCCTTCCCATTCAAACTGGAGTTCATCACTGATGTTAGCTTTATGAAAAAGGAGCAGAAGAGCTAAAAGAGCTAAAAACATATGTAGGAATTCTGGATAAAGTCACTCACGTATATGATTTTTTTAACTGGACATGTGTCATGCAATGTATTTTATATCCTGAAGTGTTAAGTCTCACAATTCGAGCTCCCAGCCTAAGAGAACCAGAGAACTTCAATTCCCGTGTCTCTCACTTAAATCTGAAGTGAGCTAAAATGGAATTGAAGACTTTGCTTTCTATTTTGCTGTTCATTAATAGCTCTGGTTTACTTCTTGCTTTTATGATTTTGTATAGAAAGTCATTGGCTTCAGTAGGGTTTCTCTTGATTTATACCAGTATAAGTAAAAACTCATATTGGCTCTTTTCTCTCACTGAAGATGTTGCCCATGAGATGTGTCAGAATAATGACTCAGGAAAATGAAGTCATAGACTAGACAAGGCTCCCAGAGAATGAGCGGCCTTGCACACTTCACTGGTCCCCACATCAGTGTGCGCCGATCCTGCCGTGACGAGGATTACCTGGGGAGGTGCCTGACATTCTCTGTGCCCACTCAATCTGTTCTGTGTGGCAATAGGGGTGATAACTGTGTTGTGGACATTTGTCCTCGAAGAGTACATTTCTCATACCAATAGGCTATTGACTTTCAGTAATTGCAAACTTAGGGAAGATTTTTATTGGTGTGCTGGAGATAAAAGATCTCTTGTCCCAATACCACAATCTTCCACAATGATTAAACTGCAACTGGGAAAGAGACAAATTTGGTCCCCTTTTCTCACCTATCTCAACAGGGTATTGGTGTCTGCCTACGTAATCAAAGAAACAGCATATAAAGGTTTATTTCACAGCAGGACTTGTACTACAAAACTGTAAGGCAGTTTGTTAATGATCATTTGTCAAGTTTTTTGTCATAACTAGATGCTAATAAGGGATATAAAGAATGAGGAAAAAGAACATCTGATTAATAGCCTTACCTTTAAACACAATTATATAAAAAATTATTAAAACTTTGTAGAGTCAATAGTTTTGAAAGATTAATTTGACCAGTTATATTCCTTGTTTAAAATATAACAAAGACACCTGGAATTATAACATCCTTTGCACAGTGGATGTCATATTACGTTTTTTGGTGATTACGTCAATTTAGTATTTCACGTATTATTAATAATTCCTCATTACATAAAATTATTACTAAACTGGCAATTAAGTGAATGTGAAGGATCCATATGCTGAAGTGCTTGTAACATTTCAATTATGAACTTCACATCAGATGTCTTCCAGTGTACATCAATAACATT
This sequence comes from Haliaeetus albicilla, assembly GCF_947461875.1. NCBI lineage: Eukaryota > Metazoa > Chordata > Aves > Accipitriformes > Accipitridae > Haliaeetus > Haliaeetus albicilla. Next base: position 13,397,621 of record NC_091516.1, read on the forward strand.
AATGAACAATCTTTTTGCCAAAGCCACCCAAATGAGTTCCATTACTTTACTATATTTTCACAGAGCCTTGACTACACCTTCATAAATATTTAGATATTAGCTTCAAGAGGAATCAGGTAGTCTACTTTCTTGCTCTATAGCAAAACCAGGTTTCTTCATATCCCAATAGTTGTCAAATCCAGCCATAAACATTTCTGCTAATAGCAAATTCTTATTTCAACCTGTCTTCCTCCACTTGATTTTATGCTTGATATTTTTCTTTGCATTTATAGTTCATCCTTATTATTTAAACTAAAAAGTCTCCTAATTTATGGACACTTCCCTTCTCACTGTTCCTCTTCAGAGAGAGGTCTATTCTCCTAAAGTAAACCAAATATTGCTCAGACAGTAGCCAGGACAATTTGTGTACTGTAAATCATAATAGTATCTTTACTTCTTACTTACAGTCTGTGAACCATATAGACTAAGTGTCATCTTTCTGTAAAAGCATAAATCAAACAATTTTTGAAAGACAAAGAAGATTAAGAAAAGTAATAACTGAATAAACCAGACAAGTACTATGCATACAAAACTCCCTCCTCACTCTGCTGTGCATTTTCCCTACCAAAGACATAAAGAATACTACAGCAAAGCAAAGCATATCAGTAAGGTAAGTTCAGAAATGCTCCTTCGTTCTTCATCTTTGGCTTCCTGGTTTAGTGCGTCTGGGACTTCTTTGTTTGTTCCCTTGTGCTTTGAATTGATGGACTGTAAGTTTGACCAGTGGTCATTACTGACCAATGTTGATTAGACACAGGCTGGCTGCTCCTCTCGCTTCCTCCTCTTTAAAAATGAAGTATTTGCCTGTGCCACTCCAATACTACTGCAGTGGGTACAAATATGAGATAAACAAGCCCTAAAGGATTTGTTCCCCATTAATCAGCGGTGATGGTTTCCATGCATATGCATAACTCTGTCTTCATATCCATACCCAAAGACTCAACTGTGTAACACTTCTGTGATACAAGTTAGTAGCAAGTGGAGAAACACTGATGTCTGCATTTATTCCAACAACTGAAGATAGTCAAATTTGGGGTTGCTTCTCCCTGACTTACCAAGCTTTGATGAGGTCTCTAACAAAGGCTAAATACAGATAGAGATAATTCAGCTTGCATTTCTTTTTTGACTGAGGGGGTTTAGGATTTTGCCAGGCCCCCCATCACTGTGATCAAATGGTGTTCTGTGCATTTGCAATTTATACCCTTTCAACTTTCCCAGGAAACTTATGCAGAGACAGGGACTATCATCTGACACCACTGCCTTGGAGCCCATACCATGTGGGTATGATGTGGTACTATCCCACAAAGTCTTAGCACAAGGGGACTTTATTCTTCCCTTTTTCTAATCACAGACAGGTCTGTTCTTTGAAAAGAAATTAAATATGGCTGAAGAAAATAACGTAGACACTTGGAATAATATAAAACAGAGGGGTTCTTGGGAAGAAGAAGGAAAAATCTTCTTCCAGATTATGAGGTTTTTGGCTTGGGATCGGGGGGGTTGCTCCTCCACAGGGCTAAAAACTACAGTAACCACACACTCTGCATTTCATTTAAGAGTCTTTTTCTTAGTGTATGCTGTCATGTTAACCATGGGTAGAATATTGTGGCTTTGTCAAGAAGGTTTCATAAGAATACTAAAACACCAGGTACCTATTGTATTGGTGAAGATAATTCACTTTTAAGAAAACACTTTGGCCAGGATTTTCAGAAGTGGATGGAGATTGTAAATTATTCACATTTCAGATACCTAGCCTCAGATTTCTAAATCCTCCTGACTGGTTTGTGAAGGGGACATGAGTGGCAACACTTCTTTTCAACATCATCTCTTTCTAAGCTCTCTTCCATTGAGAACTCCAAAATTAATATATCCAAAATCACTCATAGCTTCTACTTTTTTCTTCTTTCTTCCTCAGAAGATTCATTAGATACATAATTTTTATAAGCATTCCTCTGGACCGCTTTTTTTGCATAGATGACTGGAGCATCTTCAGAGAAGGGCAACCAAGTTGGTGAGGGGCCTGGAGCACAAGTCTTATGAGGAGCAGCTGAGGGATATGGGGCTGTTTAGTCTAGAGAAGAGGAGGCTGAGGGGAGACCTTATCGCTCTCTACAGCTGCCTGAAGGGGGGTTGTAGTGAGGTGGGTGTTGGTCTCTTCTGTCAGGTGGCTGGAGATAGGACGAGACGAAATGGCCTCAAGTTGAGGCAAGGGAGATTTAGGTTAGATAGTAGGAAAAATTTCTTTACTGAGAGGGTTGTCAGACATTGGAATAGGCTACCCAGGGAAGTGGTTGAGTCACCATCCCTGGAGGTATTCAAAAAGCGAGTGGACAGGGTACTTCAGGACATGGTTTAGTGGGCATGGTTGATGGTTGGACTCGATGATCTTGAAGGTCTTTTCCAACCTAAATGATTCTATGATTCTATGACATGATGATAGAAGTCATAACCTGTTCCGGTATTCCTTTTTGAAATGGGAAAGTGGCCTTTTGGAGACTGATTTGAATTTTAGGTTGGTTGAATGATGCAGTTTTGCAGCAGCAGCTATTAACCAGAATTAATATTGGCTCTGTCAAAGATCTTCCAGCATCTCTTCGTCAGCCAGCCAAATATTCCCAGGTTTGAAACTGGCAATATGCAATGTTGAGTGATTTGGAAAGGGGAAAAAGGGGCAAATCAAGGTGGGTTTCCTAGAGGAGTTTTGATATGTGCATGTTGTCAATCTGTTTTGCTGTCCTCAATATCCTGCTTTGTTCTCTTTCTTTGCCTTTCATTTATGGACTTCTCACATGGCCACTCATTCATACATTAACCTGCCCTCCAGCTTTGCTCTGTCAGGTGATCATCTATTGCTTGTCCACGGAAATCTTTTATCTCTGGCTTTTTCCTGTTCATAGACCCTCCCTCCATGCTGCAAACAAGTTCTCCTTTGCTTTTGTCCTTCATCTGGCATCCTGCTCTTCCAGTCCTGTTCCTTTTGTCTTCAAACTCCCCATCTGCCCTACAACTATGTTTGCTGGATTTTCCACTGTTCTTTCTCAGTCTCTTTTTATCTCCCTCTAGTACCTCCATATCCTACACACCATCTGTGTTGTTTATAGCAAAATCAGACAATGTAATCTATCCTGTCTTATGAACCAAATGTGAATGTAGGAATAAGAGCAAAAGAAAATGGGTACATTCAGTATTTTTATGTATTAAACTGTGAATAGCAAGTATCCCCAAGGAAAAGAAAAAAAGTGTTTATAGAAGGATCCAGAAATACTGCCTGTGTGTTTGCAGCAGTGGAATCATGAAGGAAATTGTCAAAATGAAAGATGTGAAACAAATTCTTATACACTGCTGCTATATAAAGGATACCATTAAAACTAAGATCTAGAAGTTAGGCTGATCCAGGCTTGACTACAATCAGTATGTTATTTTTAGAAATAAGATAAAGATAAAACATCCATTTCCAATAGTTAAGCAAAAGGTATTTGTTTTCTAGTGCAGGTCAACTTTTCAATTCTGGTGAAAAATGGAAGATAAGACTTCGGTCAGAAACCCAAATTATTCCAACTGAAAGCAGCACAGTTATTTTATGCTATATGGGAGTTTCCTGACTGTGTTTCCCATTATATGCTCATCCTCACACATGATGTGATGCACCAGGAGCTTTCTTCCAAGCAAAGGAAGGCAGAGTATCATGGGAACCTACAGGTGTTACGTACTGTGGAAGACGTACTAAGGCCAGAGAGCCCAACTCTAAAGAACAGGTGGGACATCTGGCAACTGAGCAGTAATGGAGCACACTGGTGACATGTCCAAACTGATACATACTGGTTGTCAGGTGTGGGATTTTTTAAAATTAGTATTTAAGCCTTCTCACAGAACACAGTTCTTGTGACCTTCTAATTTATAAAAAATAAAAGCATCTTCCATTTTATATATTTTTTGAAATGTTTTTGAAAAAATTATCTAGTCCATTTTTTATAAAGTCCATTATTTGTTTTTATTTATTTGAGTCTAATTCATTAGTAAATTAATTCAAGAAAGCCAATTTGAGTTGAAAAACCTACCTTCTGTGAAGCTGCCAGCACCAGGAAGGTCTTTGGTGATCAGTTAAGTGAGAAATCATGCAAGTTAGAGCCGTTCTGAAGTGACTTTAACTTACACACTGAACCTTTCCAAGACTGCAAATAGTTTTGTTTGCAATGTAACTCAAAACACAAAATCTCAACACACAATAAAGTATGTTCTTTGTCACGCGAACACAAAAACCTAATGCATCGAGTAATTTCTCCAGAACAAAAGCAACCTTTCTCTTCGCTAATGATTTCACCACCACCAAACATGGAAATGTGTGGCAAGTATCCATGGATTTTCAAACTGCCAATAACTGATATGTGGCTAACTGTGTAAGACAAAATGCTGATGGAATTCTTCCAGGTCTATCCTTTTTTAAATAAGAAAGTACTCATAATTCATATGAGACTGACATTTTCTTGAGAAGCTAGGTAAATCACAGAGTCTTTGAATCTGTGAGAGGTTGATGACAGCATTGCTGTATTTATCCTGTATCTTTTTAGAACACTAAATGTTCAAGCATTCTGGGTTTTTTTTAAATTGCAATAGAATCAACATTCTTTCCATAAAAAATAAAATCAGCCTTTGTTTTCACAAAGTCTTGTTGGTATTGATATTTATCAGTATCTTCCAGCTCCTACAGCAGGTAGTAAACTATCTGCAAAACCAACCATGACAAATGTGCCTTTAGCTTGCTAAAAATACAGTTTAATCACCCACTGTTGGTTAAGTTTAGTCAACTCCACCATGTTAGCATTTGCTCCTTCAGCTTTCTAGAATATCATTTTAATTCTGCTTTCAGTTATTTTTCGTTTGAATCTATTCACTGTTGTTGATATTTATTCCTTGTAATAATATAGCATCTGCATTCCTTGTGATAACAGCACCAGGAAAAAAAATCCAACCCAGGATTCCAGTGTGCAAGGAGCTGTACAAAAGCAGAGGCATAGAGTCTCCAGAAAACATTAATTCTACCATGGACAATAAAAGAGCCAAGTAATGTTGATCACTATGATAGGAGATCAACTCATCCATTAGTAGCTTAAACATTGTCAAGCTTGTTTGTTGGCATCCCAGCACAAGAGAATTGTGCAGTGCAATATGAGGGCATATGGTGAGTATCCATCACCACATGGGGGACAGCACCAGCTAAAGCTCTGACAAAGTCTTGCTGGTATTGGTATTTATCAGTATCTTCCAACTCCCACAGAAGGTAGTAAACTAGCCTCAAAACCAACCATGACAAATACACCTTTAGTCTGAAAAAACACAACTTAATGTTTTGCAACTCAACCTTACTGTGTTCGAGCCAAGGGACTTCCATGACAAATGACGCCATAGGTGATGTGAGAGGTTGCATGAAAGCACAGCATTGCTCAGTCTCCTGTACCAAGGAAGGGCTATATTCTTCTGGACCTAAAGTGATAGGGCTTTATGGTCTTGTGTCATATGGACTCACTGGCTTCCATCAGAGCTCACTTGGAGGTCTCTGCAGCATTCTTTGTTGTTGGCTTCAGATATGCGTGTGTTTTATTTTGGATGCTTGGCTGTTGATCTCAAGTGGAGAGGCTGTGAGTTATCTTGACATGGCAGTTGAATTTATGTGGAAAGATATTCTTTAGGTGAGGTCTCCTACACACCCCTCCAGCATCTCAAAAATTTAGGTGACCTTTGCATATATGCCATTTAAACTATGTGGACAAATTTCTCAGCTTTTCACTTTCTGAGATCTGAATTAACTTCTTTGGTTTTTAACTCTCCCTATTCCATTTATAATTTTATTTGCCACAAACAGCACCCTGGACACTGGGGAGACTTTTGTAAGAGTAATGACAGCCCCCACTGATTTTGAGTCTTAACTGAAGCTTTAACTAATGTTTCATTTGAAAATCAGCCCTAGTTCTATATTCAAATCGAAAGCCCAAAACTGGATACTTCCAAGGTGCTCTGTAAAGCACTGACATAAATTCTTGGATTTATGTAGCGCTGTCACACAACAGGATCTTTTGGATCTTCCACACTATTCCAGCACACCGAGATGAGAATTTAATCAATGAGAATCAATTCATAGCTCAGCTTCCCAGCAATTTGTTTTTCAGTATATGTGATGCAACGACAGTTTGTCTTTATAAAAGTGTGATCCTTGTTCCCAGGAGCTGTTGGGTGGAGGAGACAACAGAGTTTCTTCTCCCCTGATGCTGCAGGATATCTTGGCAACTGTGATTCCCAGCTTTGCAGGTGTAAGAAGTAACTCTTCTCCCCACTTTCTCTGTGGGGAATGGTTTTTCCACTCTTCCTGAAGGGTTGGAACACAGCACTAGGGAGGATCATCAGCTCAAATCTGCAGCAGAGCTAAGGTAAAAAAGGAAAGCCTTTCATGAGAAATTTTAACTAATGATGAAAAGTCTTCATGGGGAAAGGAAGGAGGCCTTTCTTCCTCCCTAACACAGTTTTTAGTTGAGCTGACTGGCAAACCAAGGTACGGCACCCCACACAGACTTTTAAGTCAAAATCACTGTAATCAGCATGAGTTGCACCTTACACACACCTTCCACATATATACTACCAATGAAAGGGTAATGCCAACAGAAACTTAGTTAACTGTTAGCAGGTGCTAATAATAAATACAATTCTTTCCTCTGTGAGTGGCTAGTTTGGCTGTATGTCATAATGATGTTTTTTCTTTTTATGGAACTGATGAGTCTGTGGAAGCAGACTATAGAGTAACAAGTCAGGGACTTACCAGAGGCAAAATAAAATATTCCTGATGGACTCCTGACAGAAATAAACAGTGTAAATCAACTTTATTAACCACTCAGACATGGAGGCCAGCTGCAGTAAGTCCCTAGTATGATAGGAGAAAACTGAAGAGAAATACCATTTGGAACCTACAGAGGTATTGCCGCTGGCCCTCACAAGGTACATCATTCTCATCCGCTCACTTCTTTGCTCTGCAGCCTGCCCAGAGTCACAGTGCTCTGACAGTTCCTATTGTCCTGCAAGGTGATCTTGAACTGTGGGGGGGAAATTACAAAGGACTGGGGTCTTGTTACCCCCTGCAAATTGTCTGCCGATGCGTAATTTCACCATCACTCCCTGGGATGCACCTTCATCTAGAGCCCTATACACAGGGAAACAGGTTTAGCCTTGAGCCCACGTTCAATCTCCTAAAAGTGAATGCCAAGGCACTATGAAACTAGATAACCTCATCTTCCCAATTGCCTTTAATCATGGGGACAGTTTACAGGTAAATGGAGATATGCGAGACTGCTGTTGGCATTATGAAAGGGCACAGTTGAACTAAGTTAAAGCTAAGTTAATCAAACTTAATTAAACTTAATTACATTAAATTAAGCTTCTAATCACACTGTTCATATTGAAAACAATTCAGTTCTATTTTAAGAGATTTTTTGTAGTACTAAAATTTTCCTATTTGTTCACCTCCTCTGACCTTTGCCTGCAGTCTATGTGCATCTCAGAGGAAGGCTTTCCCTGTCTCCCTGTCCCAACACATACCTGAAAAGCTGCTGTTTTCTCCTGGATATGACTGTAAAACACTGAATTAACATGAGGGCATTTGCCCTCAACTATGCAGTATGGTACATTCTGTTACATGACTAAAGTCAAGGAAATCTTCAAAATGAGCTGGCTTTCCTACAGAGGTTACAGTCTCTATCGTTTCCACTGGCATGTTCATCCACTTTGAAGTGAGGGCAAGTCCTTTTTTAGATTAGACTTTCCCCTTTATAGATTTATTTCTCGTTGACTCTATATAATTAAAGCTAATATAGGTAATTTAAACATTTAATTTATTTAATGGCATTGAAGAGAGAGCTTAAGGTCAGAGGAGATCTGAGGTCCTAGAGACTTGCAGAAGTCATGATTCATGAGTGATTTCCAGCCTGTGGTGATAGTTAGCTGGGTGACATTGGAGGATAATGACCAACAGTCTGAGAAAGACACTGCCAGGAAAGCATCTGCTGCCAGAGGTACATGAGAAACTTGGGAGAAGTTTTTCTCATGTGAAAACAATACATTTTAAAGTTTATTTTAAAATAGAATGAGATGGAAGTCCTATTTCCCTATTATAAGAAAGGCTTTCACTAGAACAGTTCTGTTTTGGTTTACATGTAGAAAATACCAATATAAGCTGTGTCCGAAAATCTGGCACATCTTCTGGAACAGCAGCTTAGGAAAGCACAGAAAAAATGCACAGAAAAAAAAAAATCATATAACATTAGTGCCTCTGAAGGACTGAGCATTTGCTAATGAAATGGAAGTACATTAATAACATGACAGGTGGAAACAAATGTAAACAAATAAACACACAGTATCCAAAAGTTGAGCCAAATAAAGTTTAGGCAAATAAATTAATTTTCATCCTACTGAAACACATGCCATGGATCCAAACATGTAGAGAGAAGTGCCTACTCAGGAGCATCTCCTCTTGCATGTATGTATCTGTTCCTATTCCTACAAAACATCACTGCACCTTGTGTCTCAGAGGTGGTGGGAATCCATGGTGAGTCAATGATGCCAGAGGCAACTGCCTTCAGTATCTTCCTGTAAAATGCCACTAGAAGAGTAGGCAGTGAGTGCTTGTTCTGCTGTGTCTGCATTGCCTTCCTGTGAGACCGGTGAGGAAAAAAGTCCTCCCAGTAAGTCTGGGTACTCAGACCTGTGGGCATGCAAGCTCTACCCATCACTGCATGCTTGTATCTGCATCACTGCTCTGTTTCCCAGCAACAAGACCACTTGGGATTGGGTGTGCCATTGGATTCAAAATGGGTTTACCCTAATTTGTGCTCTACTGTGTTCTTCTGTGAAGGTCAAGAGCCTACAAAGGGTCTGTGTCTTTTATCACACCCAAAACCAGGTTAGACTAATGCTCTACTGAAGTGTGAAGGGAAGGAAATTTTGATCTCAAGGGCCTTCAGCTGGGAAATCCTATAGAGGCACAGGGAGTCGGACACTGCAGTCTAGTCTTTCCAAAAAAGTGCAGAATCCCTGCTTAGGACATGACAGGGTGGCCCGGACTCTATGACAAGGGAAAGACACAAAGAAGTATTCAGTGCAGGAAAGCAGCTGAGACCCCTGCGATAAAGACTTTCCAGAGTCCCACAGGTCCATAAAGTCTGTCATAAGCCTGTACTAACTCACTAGTCACCATAAGACTATCCCTCAGAAATCCTTTCTCTCTGTTTCCAGGCTACCACAGTATCACTCTGGCATGACATAACTTACATGTAGAGGTAACAAAACATGTTACACGCATGTTTTCTCTGTGGATATGCTTAACTCCTAAGCACAACTTGGCCTTGCTGCATGACCTGATAGAGAACAAAGGCTGGTTAAGTGCAAGGGTTGTGTTATTTGTAAGGGGTTGCAGAACAGAGGTCTGCCCTTATGAGCCATCTGAGAAGTATTATGGCTTTCTCTACGCTCCCAGGATCTGGTTGGTGGCCCAGTCCTGGAATATTTTGGTTCTTCAGTGTTACTTGTAGTTTAATTTGGATGCATGGAATAACGCTAACCATATGCCTGTGGGATTCTACAACAGCTAATTTGGGAGCAGTACAGTATTTGATCACAATAGTCTTGGCTAAAGTCTATTTGAATGTCCCTTGCCAGTAACCACAAAATTTGTCGGAAGGTAGATTTTTAGGGTTACTTTTTTTAGAACAGCATTTTTGTTTTAGAATAATGAGGGAACATGTTGTCCTAAAAGCCTTTCAGTGTTAGGTGGATCAGATCAAAACATAAATTAAGACATTTGCCATAACTTATCAATTTATCTAGATAATGTTGCTATATAAAATCAGAATGGGAGAAACTGATAGTCATTCAAAATTGTCTTTCCTCACAACCAGTAAAAACTTAGGCAAGTGCTTTCTAGATATGGCTTCAACAAAATAAAATTATAAAGGGAAGTAAACTAAAATAAAATGACATTAAGGCAGTGCACAGCCCTACTAATCCCAGCACCTTTCAGAACACCCATGCTTTTCAATATCATCTAGTATTGCCTAGCTCGGGTTTTCATAGCCCCTTTCTGGTGTGCACCAGAGCCTAAGACACAGCACCAAGGACATCCTGATGAAGATTAATATCTTGGGGGGGGGCAGAATATTAAAAAAAAAGAAAATAAATCCAAAGACTACACTGCCAAGAAAACATTCATCTGCAAACTAAAGGGAACACCAAATTCTTCACAGGCAGGTTAAAAAAATTCAACTTTTTATGTGGAAGAAGAAGACACTTTCACCCATAGACAATTCTATCTTTTCTTCAGCTCAGAAGAGAATAGAAAAAGAACTAGCATAATTCATGTCAACATAAATAAGAGACAAAGTGGGAAAATTTTGGCTGATATCTGACAATGTGCATTTCTATTCTGACAAGAATAGAAAGAAAATGTAGTCAGTGGATTTCTGTGGGTTAAAAACATTGCAGTTTACAGTGCTGTCCTGGCCATACCACTTCCACCAGAGGAGCACAGAGGAATGTGCCAGGTAAGCTTTGGGTTGGGCAGAGTTGCCAGCAGCGGCAGAGGACAAATATTCTACCCCTGTGTGGGCTTTTGTAATGTGCCGTTTACTAGTATCCTTACAAAATAAGAGAGATTGTTTCTGGGAAAAAAATTAGTTTGAAAGGAAGAAAAAGAGAAAGCTGCCAGCTTTTCTTTAACTTATATTCCCCATTCTAGAGCTTCTCTACTGTGTGTACACAGAGATGCTGCTTCTTTTTTTTTTCTTTTGTACCTTTATTTTTCTTCAATTTCTCTCCTCCCTAGTGCATTTCAGCAATTTCATTTAAAGAAATTTGTGGGAGGTCAGAGGAGTTGTGGCCAGTGATGATATTTGTCCAGAAAAAAAGAGGAGCAAACAAGTGAAGACTTGTTACCTGAAGGCTTCAAGGTCACAGCATAATTTGGAAGCCAGTTGTCTTGAAATGTACCATAGTTTACATTTGGCTTGCCTGTGCATTCACACACAAAAAAATGGTATAAGTGTGTTGGGAAATAAGCTGTGCTTTCATCTTCCAAGGATGTGGAATGGCACAGTGGCCTTTTTAGGGTGGAATAGTAAGGATATAGGATGTTAGGTGGTGAGAGATGATGTGGCAGCTTTACAAAACAAAGTATTAGCATTTTGGAAACAGTGGGTTTCCTCTTTAGAAGTCCCAGCTGTGATATCTGATCTGTGACCGACAGCACGTAGCCAGAAGGGCCACCATAAATGAGAATAAGTAGGCAGCAGATACTTCTAATTCTTCTTCTTCTTCTAATTAATTAATTAATTTTCATCCTTTGCAGAACCAGGTATGGCAAACTTAGCAAAGGGAAGAGCACTGAAATGGAAAATCTGTGTATGACGGTGTTCTGTCTATGAACTGGCAGCATCCTCTTGCAAAGCAGTTTTCACTGAGGTATATGGTGATGTGTATTCTCCTGAGCAGTCACCAACCAGGGCTCCAAAGACTATCTTCAGCATCTTGAACTGCACTCAGAAATTAAACTGAAGGTCTTAGAAGAGTCTTGCTGCTTTATGGGTTTAGGTATCAGAGAAAAGAGAAGAGAAGAGAAGAGAAGAGAAGAGAAGAGAAGAGAAGAGAAGAGAAGAGAAGAGAAGAGAAGAGAAGAGAAGAGAAGAGAAGAGAAGAGAAGAGAAGAAAAGAAAATATTTTGGTTGGAAGGGACCTACAGTGATCATCTGTTCCAACTGCCTGATGATTTCAGGGCTGACCAAAAGTTAGAGCATGTTATTAAGGGCATTGTCCAAACGCCTCTTAAACACTGACAGGCCTGGGGCATCAACCTCCAATCTAGGAAGACTGTTCCGGTGTTTGACCACCCTCTTGGTAAAGAAATGCTTCCTAATGTCCAGTCTAAACCTCCCCTGGTGCAGCTTTGAACCATTCACACATGTCTTATCACAGGATCCCAGGGAGAAGAGATCAGCAGCTCCCTCTCTACTTCCCCTCCTCAGGAAGCCATAGGGAGCAATGAGGTCGCCCCTCAGCCTCCTTTTCTCCAAACTAGACAAACCCAGAGTCCTCAGCCACTCCTCACAGGACATGCCTTCCAGCCCTTTCACCAGCTTTGTTGCCCTCCTCTGGACACATTCAAGGACCTTCACATCCTTCTCAAATTGTGGGGCCCAGAACTGCACACAGTACCCAAGGTGAGGCCGCACCAATGCTGAATACAGCGGGGCAATCACCTCTTTTGACTGGCTGGTTGTGCTGTGTTTGATGCACCCCAGGATGTGGTTTGCCATTTTGGCTGCCAGGGCACACGGCTGACTCCTGTTGATCCTGCTGTCAACCAGCACTCCCAGATCCCTTTCTGCAGGGTTACTCTCCAGCCACTCCTTTCCCAATTTATAATTGTGCCTGGCATCACTCTGTCCCAGGTGCAGAATCCAGCACTTGTTCTTGTTAAATTTCATCCCATTAATCATTGCCCATTGCTCCTATCTATCTAGAGCATTGGGCAATATGTCTTTAGTGTGACTTCCAGGGATGCCTCAAAGAGCTTTGAATATATTGCACATGGAAAGGGCAAGGGTATAGAAGACCAAGACCTTTCAGGACCATGCCTACTGGACCATAAAAGGTGTGATCCCATTCCAACTGGTCTTACACCAGGTACTCGCTGCAACTGTGGAAGAGAATATGGCTGTCATCAGCAGACTCTGGATTGATCCAATGTAAATCATTTCCACTCAGTTGGACTTGCTTAACTTTCAAGATCCACTCCTTGGATACCTTTATCTCTGCTAGTCAACACAGGTTCTTTTTACAATTCATCCAACCTCTTTTAGACTGTTGTTTTAGAATGATTCAGACCTAAAATGTGCCTGTTTCTCAGAACAGAGGCAGATATCTGCAGCTGATCAAATAAATCCCATCCCTGGCTTTTACCAGGATGCTGATATACTATGATGCTTTCAGAATATCTTGGTGTGTACTGAGGTTCATCATGGTATAGTGTATCGTGAAAATTTTATTACATTCACCTTTAGAATGTAGCTCCATCCTATCACACATACATGGAGAAAATCTACACCATCTTGAATGCAGCTTAAAATAATGCTTAGCACTTATACATCTTGATTTAAAGTCAGCAAAAGCTGGTGGAAAAACTCTTGTTTTCTGGGTGGGCCTGGGTGATGTGATACTTTTTATGTGTAGCACTCATAGCCACTTAAATGACAAGTATGTGATCCCATCTTAGAAAAAGGGAAATTCAAGTGAAGAGTTGCAAAGGGAAATACTTTTTTAAATACCTGCAAATTCAAGGTGCACATCTTGAGATAGAAGACCTGGTTCTCACAGGAGAAGGTGAGTGTCCAAAGACCATATTAACTTCAGTTGCAATGGTGAAAATTCAGCAGTTCAGATACTTATGTGCCTTGGGTCCTAGAAAACTTAAAAGAGTCTCTGTATGTAAAATGGTAAGCCAGTAGAAGAGATGGGAGTGAAAACATGGTCTCTTTGGCTTTATGATTCAGACCGTTCTGCCTCTTATATTGCCAGCTCATGAAAATTCTGAATTTCGGCATATTACACAGAAACTATACTTAAGCCTTTTTTATATTGATTCAGTCTGTAAAAGGAACACATTATAATGCAAATATAAAATACTTCCAATTTCTTAATAAGGCAGAAGTCCCCCTTGCTTCCCAAGAGCCGAAGAAATCATGGTTCAGCCCAGTGATAGCAAAGCATACCTTATATGGGTGCCAGCCATCTTCAGACTATCAATAAATTGAGTTCCCATTTTTCCAAGAACAAAAATAGCTTATGTTGGAGATTTTATATAACAATGCAAAGCCATTCAAAATTCAATTTGATGAACAACGCTCAAGAAGCCAGCCTCCCTCTTCTCCTCAAATACTGATAAATTTATCACCTCAAACAGTGATAAATAAATAAATTCCCAGGTTATTCCCTACTGATCTCTCTAAGCATATGTAACAACATAGATCAGGTGTGAGGACTTACAGTCCCATCAAGTGGCCTGGAAAGACATGAGAAGGTAGCCTGTCGCCTTCAGTTTCCTACTGGATATCTGACTAGGCTGCCTTGTTTCTTTCTGGAGTGCTTTCAATCTCAACTTGTTTGAGTGCTTCAGTTTGCAGGTTGCTTATTCAATTCACCAATATAAACAAAACAAAATTGCTGATCTTTTGTTATTAAGTTAAGATGGGCTTGCACTTTTGTTTCTTTCACATAATTTAGAAACATTTATCAGGAGGGAGAGACATTATTTCTACCTTTTCCTGCTTAAAGCCTGAATAAATAAAGCCATTTCTTACCTACGGAGAAATGCTGTAATTCCTAGCAAAAGGGAATCAGCATATGGTCCTTTGGCATTCTGTTCTCTATGAGTCAGTAACATTGAGAATATAGTATAATAATGTAATGGGCATCTGAAGCATCTATACCTAAAGATCACAAAGCAGTTTAAGTCCAAACAAGAATGAGGTTTTTCACTCATAGCTATTATCCCATATTTCATATGGATGACTGGAAACAGAGAGTACTGAATAATATAAAAACAGAAGAACTGTGGCAAAGTAAAAGCTTCTGATTGCTATCCTGAACTTTTTCCTCCATATTGTCTATTGTCAGATCATCTTTGATGGGTAAAGCTTTTCCTTCCAAAAGAAAGCAGGTCTAGTTTATTACACAAAGCAAAGTTCTGTGCTTCTAAGTTTGTCTTTTAATCTTATCTCTAGAAGTTCTTATTTTTTATTATTTGTCCTGTTTTCAGCTGCGATAGAGTTAATTGTGTTCCTAGTAGCTGGTATAGTGCTGTGTTTTTGAGCCAGGTATGAGAAGAATGTTGATAACACTGATGTTTTCAGTTGTTGCTAAGTAGTGTTTAGACTAAAGTCAAGGATTTTTCAGCTTCTTATGCCCAGCCAGCAAGAAGGCTGGAGGGCACAAGAAGTTGGGAGGGGACACAGCCAGGACAACTGACCTGAACTGGCCAAGGGGTATTCCAGACCATGTGATGTCACTTCTACTGTATGAACTGGGGGGAGTGGGGGTGGGGGGATCACCACTCGGGAACTAACTGGGCATCGATCAGCGGGTGGTAAGCAATTGCACTGCGCATCATTTGTACATTCCAATCCCTTTATTACTACTGTTGTCATTTTATTAGTGTTATCATTATCATTATTAATTTCTTCTTTTCTGTTCTATTAAACCGTTCTTATCTCAACCCACAAGTTTTACTTCTTTTCCCGATTTTCTCCCCCATCCCACTGGGTGGGGGGGGAGTGAGTGAGCAGCTGCGTGGTGCTTAGTTGCTGGCTGGGGTTAAACCACAACATTATTTCACAGTTAAAAAGCCTTTGGTGGTCAGCGGGAAGATGGTCAAAGTCATGTCTGGATTATGCAGTGAAACAGTGGAAACATGTCGCTGTTCCCCTGAAACTGAATTTGGTGTGACCTTTGCAGTGGCTTTCAATGTACTTGAGTCAACCAGACATCTGACTTTTGGTGGCCAACCAGGTATTAATAATAGACAGTGACCGTAGATTGCAGTGAAGGTGCCACTGTTCTTGTGTAAATATGGAGTCCTCTGTATTTTGTTTTCCTTTAAGAAGAAGTTAAGACATTTTCCCCCTCCTGCAGTTATTTATCATCACCTTAATGCAAAAATCACATTGGGCTGCATAGCTGTGATTATGCACAAGCACAATGTTAGATGTTATGATGTGAGACATAATTTATTTCTCCAGTAATTCATGTCAGTGTTTGTGTGTGAAGATTTTGCAGGCTTCTGACTTTCCAGGCTGCAAATTCTCTCTCTCTCTTTCTCCTATTGACCACTTGTTAAATCTTTTTGTTTGTTTCCCACCTTTCCCCTGGGACCCACAGACAGACAGCCTTGCCAGATTCATTTTCTGATCAAAGCTGTTTGATTTGGTCAATTTTGCCACATTGGAGACGTTCTCTATTACAGAGATAAATAGCCTTGGGCTAACTGTCAACGAAAACTTGTAAGCTAATAAATTATTCCAATTTCTTCCTGCGGATTTCTCTGGAGACAGCCCTAGGAAATACACTTTTTGATTAGTAAATTTCTCTGTGTGTGTGTCTGGACATTCAAATGTGTCTACTTTGATTAGCACCATTGCTTTTCAAGTAGACGCTGGCTGAGGGGCTGTCAGTTGCCGGCAGCCCTGATGCATAATGCATCAACTGGGCCCGGAAACAGGAGCCTCATCCAAGGCTGGAAAGGCGGGAAAATTGCCCCAACAGCCCTTTGCACTGTGGGAGCAATCTGAGTTGCAAAGACTTTGTCATCTGCAGACGCAAGGCCCTGGAGAGCAGAGGAGCCTCGGGAGAGGGAAACCGGTAGGAGAGAAGAAGGGAAAGGAGTGAGCCAGGCAACTTGCTGCCACTCCCTTCACTTCCACACCCTCCACTATCCCCATAAAATCACTTCCTCTCCCTCTTCTTCTTCCTCCTCCTCCTCTTCCTCCTCCTCCAGCTCCCCGTCCTCTGAGGAGGATCGGATTTCGCTTCACCTCCCACTTGGATTCCTGTTCATCTGCTGTTTGCCTAGTTAAGGACCTGCAGGTTGTTATAGAAACAATATTTTGGCTATAACAAATCAATCGGTGCGTGTGAACACAAACATACAGATCATTTATCAACTGCAAAATACCCTAAATTATGACCTTTCTAAAACCTATCAGAAGGGCGAGGGAATGCATAACGTAAATTAAACTTTGAAGGGTCAGCGATTTTTACTTTCACTATTCATCTTTCTTTCACCTTATAGGTTTAAGAACAAGAGTGCTGTGTAATTACATTTCAATGGGGTGCAGCGGTTCATTATTCTCTGCTATACCAATCTACTGCAACATTTCCAATGCAGTCAGGTACATTTTAGCAGATATTAGTGGCATAAGACCGTACTTGCTTTTTTGGACAGATAACATCTTTTAATGCAAAACACTGCCATTGTCTCAATTTACAGAAGACAGCAACGGTGGGGTTTTTAAATCAATATGTTTGTTTATTTTTTATTATAAAAGTGATGAAGAGTGTTTTGTAGTTTCCTTTCTGTTATTATTAGGCTTTCTCAGTTTCAACTGGCTCTTTCAATCCCTGCTTTCTCTGCTTCCCCCCTGAAATTTTGTTTTTGTGCTGGAGCCCACATCAGTGATGGAGATGGGCAGCTTCCAACTGAAAAGTCTTACAATGCCAATTATTCACTTATGTGGTGTGATGGCTAAGCAGCATAACAGTCACTTAAGTTATAGCCTTCCAGCTGAGGATTCATAGGCCTGCTACCAGTAATAGGGGCTCTTATTCCACCTCTGTGTCTAGAAGCACCGTTGCTGTATGCATAGCTTAAATCATTTTTAATCCAAATAACATAAACACCAGAGCATGCACAAAAGCATTTTGAACATTACAATCTAAAACTACTTGAAAACTGTAGAGGCAAAATCAGTTTGTGAATATTAAAACCAGGCACCTTAGTGAAAAGGTGGGGTTTAAGCAGAATTCCAGCCATCCTCGAGTCTATTATGCTTTAAATAAACACTTACAAAATAAGGTGCGAAAAAACAGCATTTGACAAATTTTCACTGCTTACGTGGCTGGTAAGAAACTTCCATGATGCATTCTGTATCCAGAACTAGGTATGCCAGAAAGAGTACTAAATAACTAATTAATCTGATCAGTGGATGTAAAGAAACCTACAGGCTGGAGCGAAAGGACTATCACCAGTTTATGGTTCTCACCCATGAAAGCACTTAACCCTAACTCTTTGGATGTGATGTTTCCATCATGTTTCAATGGATTATTCTCACATTTAAAGTTAACCACATGTTTATCTTTTGCTGGGTTTAGGCCTGAAATGATCTGCTGATGCATGAA
>NC_091516.1:13420635-13435635 GCF_947461875.1 Haliaeetus albicilla
TGGTTAGACCCATCATAGGTACACAACACAGTATGAATTTTCACAGACTACTCACACTCAGTCAGGTAGCTCTCTGAAAAGCTCTACTGATATGATCTTGGATAACTATTTACTGACTAACTCAGAGAAAACTATGACCTGTTAGTGGATGGTCTGTGACGAGTACAAGTCAAATTCAGCTGATTCATGTAGCACTGCTTTTCAAGAGCAGGACATAAGTCTCAAAAGGCATAGCCCTGTAGCTATAGAGAGATAACCTGGAGGGAACATCGTGAATGGAGAAGACATCTGGTTTATGACTTTAGTTTGTTTCTTCTTGACATTTAAAGAAGTCTTGAAACATATTTTCTTTTTAAAAAAATACATTCTTCTCCTTTCTTGCTTTAGAGATCCAGGTCTTACCTTACACAAAAGACAGTAAGAACCAGTGAAAGAATAAAGTCACAAAATGGGAAAGAGTCAAAGTTTAGCAATTTACAAATATTGGGGGTTGTACTTTTTTTTTTTTAACTGTTTACTCTTTGCACTTGCTTACATTTAACTGCAGTGACGTATTACAGCAAGGCAAAGTTTATTTGATGCTACCCTTCCAGTTGACATCCAAGGACTCACAATATTATGTCTTGCTAGACACAGACTCCAAAACAAGTCATCCAGCAATGGCAGAAAAAAACCTTGTGGGTCTTCCAATAATTCTAAGGTGAAATCAGACAGAAATATCTTCTGTATACAAGAGAGAGGAAAAAAGGAGAAATGTGAGAGGACAAACCCAATACAATCCCTATAGATTGCTTTGCACATCTCCATTATCTCAGCTGCTGAGATCACACCCACAGCGTTGCAGAAGACCATAATTAAAATGTCTTCTTTAGGAAGTCTGCCTCACTGATTCTGCACACATACATATATGAGCTAACTAGATGTCTAATTCACATACATTGTGCCAGAAGTTTTTTAACTCTGTGATTTATGGTCACAGACAGGGAGTTAGGATTTGTACAAAACAACTCACACCAGAACAGGACACTGGGTATCTTAAAATACAAAAAGAGGAAGGCTCCTAAAATACTAAAAGAAGCTATTTTTAAAGCTCCCATGCTGCTGCCCTGTGTTTCTTCATGCTCCTGACTTCTCCATTCCTGTGTCAGGGTGTTCCATCCTGTTGGGTTTTTATCAAGTCCCAGCATTTTCCTCTGAGAACCACTGAGAAATTTTCTTCGTCACGTGGGCCTTGCTCCTGGTTTTGGACATGCTAAATGAAGATTGTCAAATGTCACTGTCAGATGCCAAGGTTGGTGTTTTCTCTATCAACCTGAGGGTAAATGATATATTTGATTTCATTTTTTCTTCCACACATCTCATACCAACTTGAAACACTATTTGAAGTATTATCCACATGGTTTAAACTGATTTATTTTTATTAATCTACCATCTTAAGTCCATACAAAGGTGTCTTGAAAGCAATGAAAGTAGTATATTTAGATCCCTTTTATATTGAAGCTTTAATACCTTTTCTTTCCAAAGCAAGTAGTCACTAGTTGCACAAATTGTGCTATGCACCATTAGCCCATTGTTTTCAACATAATACTGTTGATTCCTGTTCTGATATAACCAATCTTTCATCCTATGTGTTCACCAGTAGACCTAGGAGGATATATTGGCTGATTGAGGGCTTCTTCACATGACATGCTGCAGAACAGAGTCATTAAAATCAACAAGTTCAGGGTCTTAGAGGTAGTATCAGCTTGTTACCTTTTATCTCCCTGGGAGGGAGTACCAGGAGTAAGAATCTCTCCTACTCTCTCTCTAGTCTTGGAAAAGTGTGTTGTTTGATAAAGTCTTTATTTCACCTTTTCCCTAAGCAAGAAGCTGAATACAGAGACAATGATGCTTCTTATGCTGCTTTTACAAGCGCTTTCAAGTATGTTAGTCTTCTGATTCGTCCTCTTGCTTCTCCTATGCCAAGCATACAAGTTTCAGTGACAGCTTAATCTCAACCAGTGGCACATTTTCCTCATTCCAGTGAGATCAGCAAAGCATGGGGGAAGAAGAACTTACTCTAGGAGAAGGCAGTGGTTAATTATCCTGTGGTTAGTGCAGATTACTGGCAGTCAGTAGGCATGCACTCCTCACCTACAACTTGTACCTTCTTTGCTTTTGGATGTTATCCATGGTAAAAGAGGAAGCCAATGGAGCACCCACTTTAGGACTCACACTGGGACCTGTGTATGGAAAGCACTACTACCTAAGGACAGGGTATTATTTGCAAGAAAAAAATACAAGCATGAAAAGTATAGAAAATGGTATTCCGTGTTTTTCCTCTGTAATAAAGCTCCCTGGAAACAAGCCAGTCTTTAGCTACCCAGGGTATTCTATGGTATTAAAAGGTAAAAAGGTTGAAATACTTCATTTGCAATTACAAAACACACTTTTCCACAGCATGGTAGTGCCATGTCCTCATTAAATGAACTGCAAGCAGCAAATGACACTAGAAGATGTGTAACTTTGGCCTATTAAATACATCTGCAGAGCAGACTATTTTATTCTAGAAAAATAAATAAATCTTAGCAGTAACTTTAGTAAGCTAAGCTCTACTCTGTAAAAATGCATAAAAGATGTATGTAAAAATGAATCTGAGCCCATAAAATCTTCTGCTGCATCTAGCCTAAGACCACATTTTTAGACACAAGGAAATAAGGAATTGTGATGCTACAGGAGCTGTGTGTCCTCATTATATTAAAATAAAATGTTATTTGGACCACTTGTGTTCCACTAGAGTGCTGTGTGTAAGAAAGTGTTCATGCTGATACAAACAAACAGTCCAACATTGCCTTTCACGAAATTACAGTAGCTGATTTCATCAGTTGCTACACATGGCAGAGAGAGATAACTAATTAACAGAGAATTCCCTGTGAAAACATAATTCTAAAACATTTTGGCTTCACCTTTCAGCAGATGGACTGCAAGAGATACTACAGGAAAATGAATCGAGCCAATTGAGTGATGGGGCTCTTTTTTTTTTTTCATACTGTAGATATTTTTGTCATCATGGTAATAAATCTGAATAAAATCCAACACTAATATGTTCAAAATAGTAGTCTAATAAAGTTGGGCTCCAGTGTCCACAGTCAAGCCTGATTTTTCAGAAATGCTGAGCATCAAGCAGTTTCCATTAATTTCCTTCCAGGGAAGGAGCCACACGGAGCAAAAATGAAGGTGGGTGGAGCTGCCACCACTTAGGCGTCTGGAGGAGAAGCCGAGTGAGAGGGTTCATTTAGGCCAATTGATCATATACCCAAACATTTGCAGCCAAAAACTTCAGTGAGGAAAATAATTCTTTGTTCCTGCATCACCTTTTATTTTCTATATTAAATGGACAAAGACAACTTGTTGCCCAGACATGACACTGGAAATCAAGAGAGCTGCACTCTAATCCCCTGGTGCATGGCTCTGGACAGCCAGCCCAGGTATTGCTTGCCTTGCTCTACTTTTCTATGGAAGCAGCCTGCCCTGCGGGGAAGTGGGGAGACACATGTTCTCCAACTTCACTGGAATGTTGGGGGCTCCACCACTTTGGCAACCAAGGAAAGACTCAGGAGGAGCTGAGTGGAAAATACAGCCAAGTCCCCTTATTCCCTCTTCCCCTAAAATGCAAAGCTGAACAATCATGTCTTGCTTTCTTTTGCATCCAACAGAGATCTTTTTTGGTGTTAAGAAGAGTAAGATGGGAAATCTCTGGAAATACAGCTGTTTCCCATAGGGTGCTGCCCGTGGTAGTCTGGAGAAAGGTTAGAGAGCAAAGATGAGGGACACCCATGTGTGTGGTACTTACTCCTGGGGTATGGTCAGACAGATCTAATTTCTCTGGGACGAGCAAGAGACTGGCAAACACAGCTGCTGGATGGATGCATTGAAAGGGGTGCTTGTGATTTTAAAAAGATAATCATTCTGCCTCCTGTGACCAGTTCCAAATGAATTCTACATCTTAGAGTGTCTCACATCTTCCTGAGCTTGTTCCTGGCTAACACCCATTACAGGAGATTTACTTCTGCAGACATAGATCCCCGTGTTACAAGCCTACAGCTAGACTGCTTCATCTTAGTGAAGGCCTATCCATTTCTTCCTCACTTCTGCATGCTCTTGGCAGTCCTAAGTCAGTGCAGGTTGTGGAGTCCTCCAGTTCATCCTCTTTAAGCTCGTAAGGCACATCCAGTGAAGATGTCCTGAGTAACAGCTGGAGTGCTCACAGGGGCTGAGACTGATGCAGAGATACATCCTTTGGCAAGCATTAACAAGATTCTTTCAAACAAGCTGCAGACAGGTGGCAAGAGGACCCAGGGGCTCTAAAGTCTCCCTGAGGCCATCACGCATTTTCAAGATATTCTTACTGAACTTTATTTCAGTTCCACTATCTATAGAATTGAGATTAGTAAAGTTTATCTTTAGGACTGTTGGTAAGAATTAAAACCTGTTCAGTATTATTAAAGAGCAGAAAGAATGGAGTCTCAGGATTGTAAATACAATGGTTATCTGGCAAAACTTGAGAGGGAAATACTTCACCAAATGAGAACTGGAATTGTTGATAACAATTATATTTTACCCTACTGTGACCCCACACAAAGGTATTCTGGGTTAAGCAGGTTTTTTGAAGGCATATTGGACATTTTTCTTCTTTTCTTCCAGCACAGGAAAAGGAAAGGTAAATAAGTGAATGTTATAAATGCATTTTCAAAGTTTAATATATTTAGCCTTATATTTTTGTCTCATTTTCAACCTGATTCTGAACTACCAGGATTTTCAAAAACATGGGGTTTTGACAGTTACAGCATCAGTCACATTCCCTACAAATAGATAATCCTATCTATAGTTCAAGTTTAACATAATTTTTCACAGTTGGGATGAAGTATGCCTACGTGTGTGGTGAAGAAGATTGTTACAAATGTGCTACATGGATGCTAAGGAGAAAATTCAAGAGAAAACATTGCTGTGTATTTTTTCTGATTTGAAGATCTGGCATGTCCAACCTAAATATTTTATGTCATGTGTTATAGCCACATTCACCCCTTTGTGTGGTTGCATTGAGCCACTTTGAGCAGCACAAAAGTACTGCAACATACTGGTCCATCAGATGGAATTTGGATTAGTTTTGCAGGATGATGCAAAATAGCTACTATCTCCACCAGTTTGCTCCATCACTTATTCCATCAGTTTCTCTGGCTTCTTTTATAGTTTTCTGTCCTGCTCTAACCAAACTCCAGCCTCCTTTTGGTTTCCAAGACCTTCATTTACCTATCCCCGTCTTTTTCTACCCCACTTGTTGATTTAATAAGATGCAGCATGTGCTTGCTGAAAATAAATACTTATACCTGGAGATAATTGCTTTTCAGTATTTTGATTTAGCAGAAGTTTATCCTTCAAGAGTTACTACTGCACAGTAACTTTTTCAGAGATGCCCAGCAAGACTTGTCCTTGTGGCCAACTCATTTCCACCATTCACAATGGAAACGGGGAGATGAAGTTTCCGGTTTTTCTGCAGTGATGAAGAGAAATCATATGAGAAGCCATGGTGCTGAATGGCACTGTCTTTTGTAACCTCAGTCATAGTAAGACCAGTACACATCAAATGCTATTTTTGAAATGATCACATAACTGGAAGCAACCTCAAGCTCACTGATAACAATAGGACTTTGTAAACATTTAGGAAGAGTTTATGGAGAATAGCTGGGAATGTCGATGTTAATATTTAAAATGTATGTATGCATCTTCAGTTGTGAGCAGAAGCATAAACAACTTTGGCAAGTTCCAAGTAGACGGGCACAGAAAGCATCTTTGTGGCTTTCTGATTAGGAAGAGCATGGACAGAAAAGACTTGGTGTGGGTGCTCATTTTCCTACTGTACCCATTTTTATTAGTTTTAACAGATCTATGTTGAAATCTCAGATAAAAATACATTTGCATACAAGAGTAAGAGCTCTGGTTTGAAGGGGACACACTGTATTTTTTACCCATGACAGAGATGTGAACTGCTTATTCTACCTTAGAAATGCAGTTCAGCTTCAATTCTGGTATCACAAGAAATGGTGCTTCATAGCACTGGCAAGAGAAAAGGCTTCTTACACAGATGAATTGTGTATCAAGTCAAAGGGGAATTTCCTTCAGATATTTGTTACTGGCTTCATAATGTGGATTTGTTAAAGTACGAATGTTGAGCTTGATGCCTCTACCATTCATAATACCTTTGCTCTTTTTAATTGCAACTTTATGGGGATGACGTGAAAGAGAAAACTGGTTGGAGGGATTGCTTTCTTCTAGGTAAAGAATAGTTGATTTTTTCTTGGCCTGTTTGCTTATTTGTTCTGTCTTAGTCTTTGTTAAAATCTGAGTGTTATGATCACGTTATATGGTAGTTGTCTGCTAGGGATCTAATCCTGCAAGTGTACTTACAGCTCACATTCTGTCTTGCACCAGTCGTTCAGTACTACCAGAGTGCATCGTGTTTTTCTATGAGAAATAACATGGAGTGTTTAAATAAGCGATCTATTCAAACCATCAGGGAAATGCTTTTCTTCCTTTTTGTGTCTCCCATCTTCTGTTTCCAGATTTGACTCCTAGTTGAAGAATGCCTTCGGGGGAGATGCCACTGTACCAGCACGACTGTGTCACACACCCCCATGACGAACCCTGTCCCTGCTTCCACACACACATCCCCGTAGCCCAGGTTAGCCCTGAGGGGCAGTGTCAGAGGAAAAATAAATCTGGCAACAGCTCTCAGTTTGAGTGCCAAATGGCTGTATACATGTATACATGAGGTTCATCTTCCTGTATTGTTTGAGATGAAGAAGACTGTAACTTTAGATGGTGAATTTCAGCAGCATAACACTTCCTCCTGAACATTTATATCGCTCCTATGAGCTTTACCTGCTTGATAATCTGCACAAGAGTTTACTTGTTAACAGTTCCCTAGAACTGTGGTTACATAAATAACAGAAGATGATACAGCAGCCACATGATGATATTTTAAAAGCTTAGAAATAAAAATGTCATGGAAGAGGAAGCACCTTTTACTGATTTTAGACTCTCTTCCCCAGCTGTAACTGAAATAGGGTGCTTTTCTGAGTTTCTTTTTACGTACTGTTTAACAGGCTTCTCTCCTCTATTCTAGAAGAGGCGTTATGAAAGTTGGGGTCCTGGTCCAGCAAGGACATAGACACATATCTAGCTGTGCAGGCTGTGGGAGGCCAGCTTTTCAGGTTGCAACCATTTACACATGCTAAACCCAGAAAACTGTAGGTGCTTGAAGAGTTGTGTTGAGGCAGAAGCTGAGAAGATCCAACTCAGTCTTTAGCATCCCAGGGTCACCTGTGCCACAGTGTCCCAAGTCACTGTCACTGAAGCCCAGGGCACCTGTGGTATGTAAGGGTTTATTTTAAGAAATGCATTTCTCAGAGAGTTAATTGGAGGCATACATAATGAGATTCTTCCAAATACTGTTTCAAAGGAAAGTAATACCCATGCCTGCCATAAGGAAAAGAAAGCTGGTTAAAGCCTTATGTGTCCTTAATGCATCCTGCAACAAGCATCATTCCTGAGGTTTCCTTCTTCATTTATCAAAAACTGACTGGGTGTTGGGTGCAAGCACAGCACAGGTTCAGGACTTTGGCATCAACTAGTTTGCCTTTGGGTAACATCAGTAATCTGTCCACAGTTTCCTGTTTATCCCAAGGTCCTTGCTGGGCTATTCTGCCCTCTGGGAATCAGCTGGATTTGTTACTTGATCTTCAAGCAACATAGGTCCAGCCAGAGCATATACATATTTTTTCCACAGGAAAAGCAGTATTTCTGGAGAAGAATAAAACACAGGATGGTGGTGGGGAAGGACGAGAGTGGAAGAAATATGAAGCAAAAGTGAAAAGAGAAAGGAACACCAAGGGAGAGGATGAAAGAGCTAAATGAAATCTGGAGGAAGCGAAAACAAGTTGATGTCTAAGTCTAGGATATGGCCTGGGATGCCAGAATATCCACAGATCAGGGTAGACTGGCCCAGCACAGCCTGTCTTCACAGGACGCAGCACAGAAGGTGTCCTCAAAAGGGTTTTAAGTGGAGTGAATCTATCACCACAGAAAATATTTAAACTCAAGAGCTTCAACCCTTTAGCACTCTCACCTTCATGCTCATTAAATTCCCAGTTCATTCCAAATCAGGACCCTTATCCCCCACCATCCTCCACTCCCACAGGCACCAATGAAGTAGAGCCATGGAAGAGCTCAGTGGTTTGATCAAAGAGTGACATCAAACAGATGTCAAATAGAGATGTGTGATGCACATGGCATCATCTTCAGCCCATCACAGAACAAGGCAGAGGGAAGCTGGTTCCCGTGTCCACCCCAGGTGCATTTTCTTATTTGATGGTGATTCCGCCCCAAGGCATGTGCAAATGGCTCTGGAAGCCAAACACAAATGCTGCATGAAGGGAGATGAATTTACTTTGACCTTTACTGAAAATGTGCTGTGAAACAAAGCACTTAAGCATTTAGAGTCTGTTACATCTTCACATTATACACGTCCATGTTGATGGGGAAAGTGCTAACCAACCGAAGTTACAGTCGAGAGCTGGAGTGTGTAAAACTCTTCAGGGGAATATATTACATCCCCAGATCAGCCTCTGCAGCTTTTCGCAGCCTGTGCAGCCCAGGGTCTGGAAACCAGGGGTAAAGGAGATCCCTAGCCAGGGAGAGGGAGGGCAGCCGTCCACTGGGCGACTTTCGGGACCTTCCTAAAGCCTCGCTGGTAGGAAAAGAAAAAAAGGCAGCTGGAAGAAGGGCATCTCCCACTGCTATCACCCAGCACACCGCCTCTCCCCGACGGTCGTCCCGGAAGACAATAAAGCGAGGATGTCCCATCGCCACCCCCTCCTGTTCGCAGGGCTGTTTCCCTCCTCCCTTCCACCACAAACTCCCGCTTTGCCGCGCCCACGGGTCCGGGCACGGCGGGGTGCCGGGCACGGCGGGGTACCGGGCACGGCGGGGTACCGGGCACGGCGGGCCGGCGGCGGTCGCTCCCGTCCCCCGTCGCCCCGCCGGCTCCGGCTGTTCCCCGGTCTGGACTCCCGTGCCGGAGAGTTGAGATGTTAACTACAGCAAAACGCGAGGCTTAAAGTCCCTGATGCATGATGAATGGGTGCTGGGCCAGCATCTTAAAATCTATGCTTTTGCTTCTCCTTAAACACTTTAAATTGACAGCGCAATAGATCAAACACTTTTACTGAAAGGAGAAGCTTTGGCAATTTAATTTAACCAAGCGCACACTTATCAGTATCCCAGTCCCGTGTCCGCCGTGCCCGTTCCGTCCCGCTCCCCCCCACACCCCACGCCCCCCTCCGCGATTACCCCCTTCCCCCGGGGGACCGGGGCCGGGGAGGAGTGGCAGGGCGGCCCCGGGCCCGGCTTTGGGGGGTCGGAGCGCCCGCGGCTCCCCGCTCCTGCCGGCCGGCCGCCATCCCTCCCTCCCTCCCTCCCCTTTCCCCTTCCTTCCCTTCCCTCCCCCGCCTCTCCTCCGGGTGGAGAAGTTGGCGCTCTGCCCATTCAGGCATTCAGCGTCAGCTCCTCAGGGATCAGCAAGCAAAGTCACAGTCTGCACAAACAGAGCTTTCAAATTCATAAAATTCATAGGATTTTTCACAAATGAATGAACACAATTTTCTACCAATTTCCTCATTATGCAAATATGCAAAATATCAAATTTAGGCCAATTAGGGTCCTCCACAGTCCCAAATTCACCCGTTTAAGCCATAATTGCAGAAACTATCAAATAATTACGGTCGCTAATTGGAAATATTTGTGACAGATACAACAAATTCTTGCACAAATTACATTTCATTCTAGGAACCACTGCGCGCCACTGAAATTTTATCGAAGTCTAATTTAACTTACATAATGAGTTGAATTGAGTACTTGTTATCAAATTTGAGCAATTCATAGCCCCGTAATGTGGAATGATCAAATAAATTAAAAGGGAATTTATTCAATATTTTGTTGCGATCCTTTTTTTCGAAACCATTGCTATTTTGTAGGGAATTTCCTTATCCTGCTCCGGCTGCCCGAGGTGGGTGACATGTGTCATAAAAACCCCAGCAGCAGCCGGAGAAGCAGCAGCAGCCAAGTGTCCTGAGAGCTGACAGAAGATAAAGGGCAACATTTCCAGTTATAGCTTCTTCCCCCGCACCATCACTCTTCCTGCAGATGGAGGGAGAGGGATCGTAAAATGCACGCTCTTACTTTGAAAAATACCTTCGGCTCCTACATCATTTCATTTCTCTCTTTTTTCCCCCCTTTTTCTTTCTTTCTTTCTTTCTTTCTTTTTTTTTTTTTTTTTTTTAGATAAAGGCGCCGGGTGACAGAAGAGCAGAGGGGTGAGCCCGGCGCGGCCCGGCCCGGCCGTGCCCCCGGGGTGCTTCCCGCCCCCTCCCCCCGTGTCCCCCCCGCACCCGCGGCGGGCGCGGCCCGCGGGACCCGCTCGCCGAGACCGGGGCGAGCTCGCCCCCCCCCCCCCGCAAGGGCCCGGTCGCCGCTCCCCCCCAAAGGTAGCGGGTTGTGCCCTCCCCCCCCTCCAGCCCGCCGTGGAGAGCAGGCTGTGCCTTTGGGGGGGGGGGGAGGCAGGCTTGCCCTCCTGCTTGCCTCCCACGCGTGTGCACACGAATACGCGTGGGCGCCGGGGTGCTTGCTCCGCCGTCCGAGCCGGCTTTAAAGCGAAGCCCCTGTGCGTGGCGGTGTGTGCACATCGCTTTGTGTGCAGTCGGAGGATTACACAGCCGCTTCTGGGAGCTCGGGGGGGGCTTCGGGTGAAAGGACCGCATAAGATGCAAACTAATGCTATAGATTTGTACACAATAACTGGGTATAACAGATAATTATTAAATACATACTTTGGGCTTGCGTGTAAGACATTATATACAACCTATATTTATATCTATACCCCTTGAGTTACCCTCCAAGAAGAAGGTCAGCTCCCTGGACATGAACATTTATTTTTCCTTCTCACAGCATACACACACACGCACACATTTTTTAACTGCCTGTGGCCTCGTTGGCGGATTATAAATGTCTCCTTCTCGCCGTGATTTGTTTAATCCGTGGAAATGGTGCTGGTCCTATGTAAACAAGCCAAGTGCGGAATGAAGGCAGTCACCCATGCGTGGCCAGCCTGCCTATTTGTCAGAAAACCTTCATAAATACTGAGCCGGGGCTGGGCAAGGATGTGATGTCTCCATTTTTGCCAGGAAAGGGCACGGGGAAGACAAAGCGAGGCAGAGCGCCGTGTAACCTTTCAGGGAGAGCGAACGCGCTGCTCCCGCCCGCCGGGGCCGGGGCCGGTCCCGCCGCCGCCGCCGCCGCCCGCCCCGGGGAAGGCGAACCGGCGCTCGGGAGGCAGTGCAATAACACCCTTATCGCATGCAAGCACCCAGCCTATTCATCCCGTGCAAAAACACACACCAAGCCCGAGGCGCTGAGCGGTTGTCTTTCAGGTTTTTCCTTTTTTTTTTTTTTTTTAGGTTATTTTTTTCTTTCTTTCTCCTTGGGTTTTTTTGTTTGGTTGGTTTTTTGTTGTTTTTTTTTAATTATAGGGTGAGCGCGGGTGGAAAGGTGACGTCCTCTTCGTGTCCTTCGCTCCAGTTCCTACCGGCGTTTTATTCCCCGCAAACCTGTAAAGACGGTTTTGTTTTTTTGTTTGGGGTGTGTTTTGGTTTGGTTTTTTTTGAGGAGGGGGTGTATTTCTTTCTGTTAACGCTTATTAATCTAAAATGTCGCTGCTACTGAGCAAAACCCTGATTGTTCTCAAAGTCTGCCGTACTGCATCGTTACGAGAACTTATTGTGTCCACCAGGTTATTTATTTATTTATTTACATTTTACTTGAGGAAAAGCGCCTGTGCGCCTAATCAGACACTTTGTAACAAAAGCAGTAATTACTGCCTGTAATTATCATGCCCCTTATTTATTAAAAAAAAAAAGTGAGAGAATGTCGAGTATTAAAACGTGAAAGCAGCTATTAATCAAACCTTTACACCTTCTTTAACTCAGGCGTGATGGTGGGTGTTATCATAAATCTACTCTGATAGTAACACAAGAATAATGAGTTCAGTAATGATACCGATGATGATGATAATGATTTTAACCAACAAAGAATGGTGTAGATTTATTGCTAATAATGTGGTACAGGAACCTCTTCATTAAAATTACCTATATGTACTCCTCACTGTTGAAAAGGAGATTACAAAGAGTAGTTTTGCGCATTACCGCAGCCCCCCGCAGCCGCCGGGGAGAGGCTGCGGGCAGTGCCCGGGGCCCTGACCCCCCGCGCCCGGCCGCCCCACCGGGACCTGCCGCCGGGGGACGCGGAGCCGGGGCGGCCCCAGCCCGGCCGGGCGGCGGGTCGGCGGCTGCCGGGCGGGGGTGGAAGCTCAGCGGGAGGGAGGGCTCTCACCTCCCCCGGGCCGGGCCAGGTTGCCGCGGGGTGAGGCGAGGACAGGAGCACCCCCCGACACCCCCCGCCGGAGCCCGCATTTCTTGGTGCTCGCCAGCTCCAGGGCAGGCTGCGAGTGACCTTCCCCAGCGGTGGCGGGGGGGAAGAGCCGGCAAGGGGGATGCTGGACGAAGAGCTGCCCCCACCCGAGCCGTGGGCGTGGGCGCGGCCGCGGGTCCGGGCGGAACGGGCTCCGCGCCCCCCCCGCCCGCACCCGGTTCCGCACCGCTCCGCTCCGCACCGCTCCGCTCCGCATCCTGCCTCCCGGCTCCACTCCCCTAAGGACACAGGGGAAAACCCGTCCCCGCCAGTCCTCCTCCCGCCAAGCCGCGGCGCGTACGTGCCCACTTTTAAATACTTCCTCGGCTCTCCTAAAATACCTGACCCGCGTCCCTCGTACCGTCGGAGGGCGAGCCGCGGCCGTCTTTGTGGCGTCCTGCCTCTAGTCTGTTTGCAGTAAGGAATTTTCGATGCTAAAAATGCTAATAAAATTGATTCAGGTAAGATGCGCTTAATAAAATAGTGACATAATTACAGTTTGTACATAATAATACATCTGTAGTATTGTAACCTTGGCTATGAGTTATGAAATCAGTGTATAGGCCAATTAGCTACATAGGGTTTTTTTTTTTTTTAACTAAGACACTATAAACACTGGTTTTAAATGTCCTAATTAGTAACTTGCTCATTAATTAACTTTCTGATTAATTGTGTAGCAATCTAATTTGTAGATGAGGCACTTAAACAGTGATACCTTGTAACTCTTTCCTCTTTAAAATTCGTAATTAAAACGCAGTTTCGCAACCGGTCGGCCTGCAGGTTTGGAGGGAGCTGCTCTGCGAGGCGGGGAGGCGATTTGGACGACCCCCCTCGAAGTTTGGCGGCCCTGGGCGATGCTGCGGCCCCGTTCCCGCACGCCGGGGGAGGGGGTACCGCTGCACAAATGCGGTGCGGCCCCGGGCCGTTTCTGAAGGGGGTCTCGGCTCGCTGTCTCCTCCCCCGAGCCGCCCTTCGCCCCTCGCAGGGTGATCCGCGATGGCTTGCGGAGCGGTTTCCCACCCCCCCCACCCCCCCGCCATCCCTTCCCCACCCCCATGCCCACTGGCATCTGATCCGCGAGGGGTGATTTAATGCGCCGGACTACGGGGTAATGGCAGGAGTACATTTAAATCACTGCCTGGCCGCTATTGTAATACCCCGTGGCGGTGCCATTAGCATCAGAAAGCCAGGCACTGTCATGAATCGCTGTTTTCCACCAGAGCCATTGTGGCCCGGGTTTGTCTCCGGTCCCAACCTGCAAAAGCCTTTAGCCCTTATGGCAGATCATTCTCTAAGTGAATAGAGATGAAGGCAGGGATATTAAGTGACTCTATAAAACATCCCGGACACAATTGTGTGATTGATGGAGGACAAAGTGGGAACAGCAGGACACGGGATCCTGGGAGAAGCAGCCCTGTCAGAGCGAGAAACCCATCTCTGGAAACAGCTTCTCCTGGTGGAGTTTGCAGTCTATTTGTATGAGTAATCAGCTGATACCCCTCTCTGTCAGCCGTGTTTACTCACTGATTTTCTCAACAAGACAACCATTGACACTGGATGGATGGGGCTAATCTGGCGCAGAACTGGCGGCTTTGCAGAGGCTACAGGTCGAAAATAGAGCGCCGTGCCAGCTTCACCTCGCCTAATCTAGCGGCTAATATTTATTAGAGCCAATTTAGACCGCGCTCCCGCAAAGAGCAAGGAAAGGCCCGGGTGCAATTAATAACACAAGCAACAACAATCGCCAGGCACATCCCCAAATAAAGGACGCAAAGAAACCCGGGAGAAGGGGCGGCCAGGGGTAGCCCGCCCCCCAAAAGGGGCTCTGGGGTCCTCAAACAAACAAAAAAAAAAAAAAAAAAAGCAAAACCCGACCCCAAAAACCGAGAAGGGAGAGAGGCGAGACAGCCGTCAGCCCCCCCGTCTCCCGCGCAGGGGCTCGGCGCTCCGCGCCCCGCGGAGGCAGCGCGGCAGCGTGTGGTGCGGGAGGAGCGAGGAGCGGAGCGGGGAGCGGAGCGGGGAGCGGAACGACGCCCCTCGGCTTGCGGCGGGCGGCGGGGAGCGCGGGCGGCCCGTGTCCCTCTGCTCGCCTGGCCCCGACCCCCTCTCTCCCGAGCCGGCGGCAGCTCCTTGCTAATTGCTCGGCTCTCTTCATGCACACATCTCCACTAATTTTCCATTTCTCATTCTGCGGGTAGCTGGGAGGCGGCTCGGGGAATACGGCACCTTCTCTTAGCTACCGCATGAATACAGTTTGTGGTGTCCATCAAGTCCTCCCTGTAAAGGTGGTTTGGTAAATTAGCAGCTTCGCTGTATAATCAGGCATGCGGCACAGAGGCCAGTGAGCTCTCCCGTTTAACCAGGTGAGATTTCATCATCTAATGGGCTGGGAGGTGTGACAGAGATGCTAAGTTAGCAATTAAACTTCACAAATATCATTCG
>NC_091516.1:13440635-13475635 GCF_947461875.1 Haliaeetus albicilla
GTGTAACAAAACAGTTTTTTATCACAGACCAACATAAACTGCAACTTTCTTTAGTTGTTCAGAACTGGTGTAGTACAATATCAGAAAAAAATGTATACATTCAAGGCTGGCCTCATACAGAGAAGCATCAAGCCATTACTTTAATGTTTCAGGTTTTTTAACATTTCTTTTAAGTAAAAGAAACCAGAAATCCGACTGGCCTTGCTCAGCGCTGTTAAGTCAAAGGCTCCAAAAGATTTCAGAGAATTTTGACTTGAATACAGAAATCACTAGTCAGCATGAAACATGATCAGCAGTTCCACTGAAACTGGGATTTTCACTAAACTTAGCAGTTAGGTTATATTCAAGAATATATAACCTATTGTATTCTTAGGTTAGGTTATATTACTGATTTTTTTCCCCTTCTTTTATTTTAAATGTAAAATTTTAGCTAAGTGAAATGTGTAAAAGGGAAATCAGTTCAAGCAATTTATCCCAAAGTAAAAACAAAGCCAGATTTGAAACTGAGTAAATATCTTGTTTTCATGCACAATTGCTCACTACGCAGTTTTTAAATATAGATTTCCCCCTGCTTTGTTTAGCAGTATTTTTTCCTATATCTATTTTTTGTATAGCCATTTTGTAGAATTCTAGAAATTGCTGTCATACACTGAATTAATTTCCCCCCGAAGAAATACCTAGCTGCATCTGTTCATCAGGCTGACTTAAAACCACTGTATTTAATAAAAACAAAGAGCAGTTCATCTCAAGTTTTGTTCTATAACATTGTTTAGGTTAAAGTAAGACTAGATCTTAGGCTGGAGCTTTTTACAGGGTTTTTTTGTTATATCTTTGGTTTGGATATGCTGAATTCCACACAGCCAGAGCCTGATTTTGCACTCCCATTTTAGGTATCTGTGATATTAGAATTAGGTCCATGGCATGTGCAAAATTACTATTTAGAGCAATACATGCTACAGTTGGGCACAGCAGCAGTAATTAGAGGAAACAAGAAACAAATACAGTTTTCAGTTATTCTGATGTGGAATATAGCATTTAGAATTAAAGATATGATTTATACCGTAACTTCTAATGATGTATTTGTTTTGCCTTTAGCTCCTGTGGTTCTGCTTCTGAGCTCAACTTCTCTGAATGAAGCAACTCTGTGGACATAAATGAAATGCTTTTAGATTTGCACCAATAAAACCAAGATCAGAATTTGACATTAACTTTAAGTTACCCAGTTTAAAACTCTCTCATTACAGTATTTTAATTAATTCGGTAAAAGCAGACCTTTCTTCTGCAGTGTTAATTGGAAAATTAGACCTTTTAGATTTGTTTTGTGATTCTTTCTGAACTTGAAAAGAAACACAGATTCTGTCCACTGCCTGCAGACAGGCAATCAATCAGTGAGCACACTTTCAGTTCCAGCTCAGCTCCTACTTACGATAAGTAGAAACCTGTTACAATAACCTCAGTCACCACCATACAAATAGGATCAAGCTATTTGGGACCAGAGAAAATTAAAAACTCAACCAACAGAGAGAAAAAATCTCTCCACACAAGAACAACAAACTCACTAACTAAATACAATTCTAGTGGTCACTAATAAACACTGATTGTTATTTAACTTAACTACGTCCATCTTTCTAGGACTCCAACAAGTATATTTTTAAATTTTTGCTTAACACTGTATCATTTCATGAGTAGAAAACATACTTCTTTCTTGGCATTTTCCAGTAAGATTCTCCAGCACGTTTTACATGAATCTGACATTCTAGCAAAAGCTCACATCTATTATTTATTAGGATTATTCTTGTCCTGGGTCTTTTATTTGCTCAAGCTACATTTTTATTCATAAACTTCTTGATATTCAACATCCAGATTATTTGATTAGAACTGTACAGATACAGAGATTAGTAACAGTACCTGTAATAGTAATTTTGTATTTGGTGAATTTCTGTGATAAGGTGGGGTTTGGAGGTTTTTATGAAACTTTAATATTTACAAGTTCCATTTTTTATTTTAAACTAACTGTAATTAATATAACTAGATGTAATAAAACATACTGTCTATAAGCAAAGTTATAAAATAAAGGCTATTTACTATACAGCTGGTTTAACTAATGCTTTAATCTATACATAATTCCTGGATAAAGTCTCTTTCATATCCAGAATGTGTAGCATACTAACATGAAGAGATACAGTGAGCAATAGAGAATATCAAGTGTTTACACAGATTTCACACTGCATAAAATGTGATAGACATTGAATGGAAAATATATCCTTCAAAAATGTACTCTGGCACCATATTATTTGTATATGAAAAGTGGAGCATCCCTGGTTTCTGAAAGGTGGTGAACAGCATCATTCTCTAGCTTATATGTGGCACATACCCAAATTCATGCAACTGCTCCGCTTTTGCCTGCATATAAACTGTCCAAAAGTATTTTTCCACTTTCAGAAAGACTTTTGAATGCATCACTTACACATCTTA
Source organism: Haliaeetus albicilla (assembly GCF_947461875.1). Taxonomy (NCBI): domain Eukaryota; kingdom Metazoa; phylum Chordata; class Aves; order Accipitriformes; family Accipitridae; genus Haliaeetus; species Haliaeetus albicilla. The sequence continues at coordinate 13,443,111 of NC_091516.1, forward strand.
AGTGTCATTTGCTCATCAGGCATAACTTCAAATATGAACATCCCAGTTCTGATTTTCCCTTACTTTGATGTAACTCCACTAAAATCAGTGAGACTACTCTCGAACAGAGGTCCGAACTAATAGAAGAGAGGGAAGTTTTGCTGTGAGTTTCAGTGAAGATAAACATCTCATGTCTTGGGTCACCAAGGCCAATGTAAAGCAGCAAACAAGCCAAAACCTTTACCCACACCTGCTGAATTCAGTGAAATTTCTGTCATTTATCCCAGTAGGAAAATGAGTCAGACAATTACTTCCTGATGCTTGGGAAAGACATGATTGCCTCTATTCTTGTACTGTTTTCAAATGTCCTGCACTCAAGAACGTGTGTTTTTACCCGGTGGAACCAGACTTACAGGCTGCCCAGAACAGGGGAAAAAAGATGGACAGCTTCTAAAACTTTCGCTTTTCACTTACTTATATCTCGAGACTCTGCCAAACTCTGAATCCCATTTCCCATTTGGATGGTCATGTTTCAGTTTAGGTTTTTAACTGCATTGGACACCTGGGGATTTAGAGAAAATAAAGAGGGAGTAGTCTCCACACTTACACTTTGGCATTTATTTCTAGGGGAGACCAGGCTAAATGTGAGCCATTGACTTCAATGTCTGCTGAAACACTCCTCCCAAAATGTCATATCTGGAATAATCTAGGCTAGTTACTTTGATATTGCTTTTCCCCAAAATATATATTTCAGTTACTCAGCTTCTGGATGCCTTTAAAGAAATTTTAGGAAGAAATTACCAAAATATTTATTAACAGAGAAATGTAAATATTGTGCTAAATTCCTGAATATTGCTGAACAGGTGAGTTATGACTTTGAGCTTAAAGAAGTCTAAAAGGCTGACAGCATCTTGGTGACAAAACAAACCCCAAAAGATCATCACTTCTTTTTTCATTATGGTCCCAGTAGCATGATTGAATTTGCTCATATGTCTGCATTTCCATTATACCAAATCCTTTTTAGGGAGTCTGGTTTCTGTATACAGTACAACTGAAAATTGTGATATTTTTTATAGAAATGGGAAAGTTACTGAGTGAGTTGATAAACTGGAAAGAGCTGCTGTAAATTATCTCAATTACAACCAAGTGTCATGATCTTAAAAACATCTATAGACAGAAAATGCGAGATCCTAGAGAAATACTTGACTGTTTTTTGCATTATTTCCTTGACCATGATTTCGTCCTGTTGCCTAGAATACTAATAACCCAAATAACCATTTCTTGGAGGTGATGGTATAACTAGCTCTGTAAATCTTCCTGAACTAGAAACCATGGAATAAGTAAGTAGCACAAGTCCAAAACCTCCCCTCCTGCCTGCACAGATATGCCATCCTTTGGGAGAAGTCTGTCTGTCTGCACACATGCTGTGTTCCTTCCTGTAATGCCATTCCTGTGTCTCCAAGCTTTCTTAGTACCAAGGAGTGGACAAGTAAACTTTCCTGAGCAAAGCTTTGTGATCAAAACACATATACTACCATTCCCATGGCCATCTTTTGAAGTTTCAAGTGGTATGTGAAAAAAGTACCACAAAGTACTGATATGCAATAAAATCACTGCAGATTTCCATGGGACAACACCCCTCCCACGCCCCAAACAATCTCTATGGAACTTTGTAGATGCAGTTAAACGATGTCCTTTGGCACTGCTTCTTTTACACACTTGAAGATGATAATATCATCCCTTCAGCATCCCAGTTTTTTGAAAACAGAAGTAGCTACATTCTGGATCATTCCTCTGACTAAGTGTAATTTAGGCTTCAGGGAAGGCTGAAAAGGTAAGTACATGTTGTAAGTAAATGTTGTTACCCTCTTTTTACAAATGGAACAACAAAGTGTTCAATACAGCTAAACCAAATTGGCTGCAGAGTTGCATTAGAAAACAGGAATTCATTGTCCAATGCCAGGTAAAATTGCATCAAAGATAGCACTTTGTAGAGTAATCAGCCAGTGCTTTCTGATGGCTTTCCACGAAAAACATCACAAGGGCAGCAGTTTGGGAATAAAAGATGCGCTGTATAGCCAGTCTGTCGCAATGGAGCTGGGGAAGCAAGTAATTAGAGGATTCTCATCTAGGCCTGCTTTTGCTTTAACAAGACCTGCAGTAATGCTCTGTTTATGTTCCCACATAGTTAGTAATGAATTTAATCACATTTTCCTAAAACTATAAATATCAATAGAAAAAGGGGGGTTGTGATACTCATAGTTACATGCAATTCTAGAAAAACACAATGCGGGGATGGTTCAACCCTGTTTAGGTACATGCATAAGGCCATTCACATGGGTCTTCTCTCTGCTTTCTGTAGCTACATGTGCTCAAGTGGACCACGGTTGATCCGGTGATAGAGTTCAAGTGTAGGAAGCTCATTTTTTGTTTAAGTAATGACTTGTTTGCTAAATTGAAACATTCAGCTGCTGCTATTTTTCTTGATTTCAATAGCTGTTCTCTTGAATGAAGAGGAGAAAAGCGCTGCTGGAAGCTGTTTGCTTACATAATTCAAATAAGGGGAAAAGTGCTGCATTGGTGTGTAATTATAGACAAAAAGTTCTTCCTGAACTGTTCAGAACATAGGGCGAGATGTGTGTGCATGCAGAGATACTGATTTACACTTAGAAAGAGTTTCTAATAGCTTCTTCATCCTCTTCATTCAAAAAGAACTGTATTCATAATACAGAAATGAATTATTAGTAGCCATAGCTTTTCATATTTGCTGATGCCAAGGTTATATTGTTGTTTAATGTAAAATAAAAATTAATCACTTGCCTCTGCCTCTTGAGATCCTTTCATTCCTCCTCCTCAGTAATTTACAGTCTATGATATCTGTTTCTTCCAAATACTTGCTCCATGTGAGTTAAGAAAGATAGACTAGCCTAAACTGTTTCTTTGAGGACGTTGCTCCATTTTTTATTTTTGATATTAGATGTACTCATTCAAGGGAAGATGAAAAATAAATAGCAAAATTGAATCTGTGTAGGAAATACCAATCCCATATTTAATTCTGCTGTCGCCAGCTGGTAGATGAATTTTTACTTCCAGAACAACACATCCATACTTTGAAAATCACAAACATTCCAGCTTTAAGCGTGTGAGGAGATTTCTGTCTGGACAGTTTGTACAAAAAAGGAAATAGATTAACACAATATAGATAATTTATTATAAACACTTCCAAGCTGGTGTGTTGTCTCATATGTGAAGAAGGACTGGTCTAAAGTAGGTAATTATCATACAAATATATTCTCTATTTTATTGATGTTACAGGTTTAAAAAATGTATGGGTACATGAGTGTGAACGGCTCATTGAATTGTAGCATTAAAGACCTGCAAAAAGCATCCCAGATTGGTATGGCATGACAGGAATGGGGCCTGATGGGATCCACCTGCCCCAATGGGGAAAATGCATCTTTGGGCATAAGCTGTTGGGACTGATCGAGAGAGCTTTAAACTAGAATCACTGGGGGAAGGGGATACCAACACAACTGGGATAGGTAAGTCAAGGGTTGGCACAGCATCACCTAAGGGTGGCAATGCTAGTGGGAACATTTACACTTCTCCTGGGAGCACAGAGGGTTCAGGAGTGTATCTGAAATGCTTGTACAACGACACACACAGTATGAAAAACAAAAAAGTATCTACATTTATACCTCTGATTTAGATGATAATGTGTGGCCAAACAACTTTTTTTTTTGTCATAGCATCATGTTCTAGCTTACAGCATTATCTAATTTCCAGATCAGAATATCAAAAGCTCAGTCTAAAAGAATTGGATAAGTTTATATCTCTCTTTAGGATATTTGCTGCTGTGCACACCATGCATAGGATGGGTGGTGGGATAGGAGAGTGGATGGCAGAATGCCCTTGGACTTTGATGTAAATATAGAGATTAATTAGAACTACTTACTCTAATTATCAAACAAACACCAAGAATATCTTGTGGCAGAATTTATTTCTAAAGATACATTTACATTAACAAGCAGTGAAGTGAGAACAGATAAGCAGGATGAAACAGTCAGTGCTGAAGACCCTACCTCCACACTAAATGGGTTTTAAGCATGGGAACATCCTGGAGTCACATGAACTGAATGCTCCTCAGCAATCAAAGTGCATCTTCTGGTGTTTAATCCCAAGGGAATCCAATCTGTGCTCTCCACCACCACTCTGCAATGTGAAGCAAGGCAAGTGGTGATGGTCAGAAAATTCACTTCGAAAATGCACTCCTGATGCAACTAAAAAAGCTGCCTTAGGTACATCTGGGAATTCCAGGCATGAGATGAGATTATCAGTTCATCAGCTATGCAAAATATTTAATTCCTGTTTTGCTAGGGATCTGTGTTCACTGAAGGCCAACCAAGCCAGATGAAGTGGGATGGGGTCCTCCCTTGTGAGTCCCTCTTTTGGGGGCTGTGGAGTCATCACCTCTATCACCAGTTATAGACTCAGGAGTCAATTCATAAGAAGTAATTTTAGAAGCTCTAGACAGAAATCATGCTCAATTCTTCTTTATTTCTGTAATGTAATAAGCATTCATTTACCGGTGTATTAAAAGAAAGGCAGGCAGAAAATAAGGATTTCTGGTTAGAATTATTGGTGCAACTCTAAAGCATCAGCTCTGACTAGGATCTGTCCCTCAAACCTTTTCCCCAATGGGGATTTAAGTAGATTGCTAAGTATTTGACAGACCTCAGTATCAAGATCAATACTGAATTAGAAGACATAGCTAAGCATAACCGGGGGAAAATAATTAACAAAATTAAGGAGGGTTTTGTTCTATGGGGAGCTATTAAAGTTATCTTTATGGGGTCATGTAAATGTAATAAAGATTCTGCCTGCACCACAATTTAATTCTATATCAGAAATGGTCCCTGTAGATGTACCAAAAGATTATTTTACTAAAATTGAATGTGTATCCTCTTCTGGACTAAGGGAAAGGGGAAGAAAATCTTAAAAGTAGAAAGCTGTGAATTTTACAGAACACAGATTTAAAGCTGCCTAAACTCCATCTGTATCAATGGTATTAGCTTGTTCAGATGCCACAGTTAACACAAATGGTTATCCTACTCCATGAGAAAAGGAGAACACAATGATATAGCTGTGCTCTAGGATGGTACAACTACTCTCCGGGACAGAATTTAACCAAGTCTTTTTTTGTATTTTAAGAATACATGAAATGGTAGAAAATTATCTGCTAGAAAAATCCCAAATAAAACATATGTCTCTGTAAGCATTTGGGTTAATTCTACTTTAAAAAAAACGAATGCAGACTTGATTTTAATTTGCCTTGTAACAGAGAAGAATTCAGTCTGAGAGTGTGATATCTTAATATATCTTTTAGAGATGTGTGCAGCAAACCTGAATTGTTCATTACTGATTTAAATTTTTCTAACTAAATGCTAGCATGCAGCTCTCTGAGGATCTGTTGTTCTTTTTTGCCTCTTCCTTTTCATTAACACTTTTCCAATTACACTAAAAACAATTTAATCCAATCAGAAGTTCTTTTACAATAATGTCAGTCCTTTTCTTAACTCAAAACCAAGGCTATCATGAAAGAACTTCAAACTGAATTAATTTTGTTCTGTTATCACCACGTGGATGATGACCTTCGTCTTGGTTCACAGCCTCCTCCGTGGTTGAAAGCATCCATTTAGTATCTGAGGTTTTATCATCAGTGGAAAGGTGATGGGGCTGTCTAAGCTGGGAGACCTGAGAACATCTCGTGGGTTCGCACCCTGACTGTATCACAAATCCACGTCACTGCTGTTCCCTGTGCTTTCTTTTAATGAGAGCCCAGGATGCAAGTGCAGGGAAGCCACTGCATGCTCCCAGAGTATACTTTCTGGCACCTACTGCATCTCTCTTGCTTAGTTTCTGATTCCTGGAATTTTTAACCCAGCATGAGAAGAATGACCTTTGCCATTTCGTCAAAATGTTCCTTCACTGAGTGTCAGGTCAACATAAAATGTTATGCAAGGCTTTTTCGCCTAATTTGATAATGTCCATCTGTGGGATCAGTCCCTGGTGGCAAAAAGAGCTTCTTTGCTTTAATAAAGGTTTAAAGGATTGGACCTCTAATCTCTACAGTGAATTGGTGTTGCACTAAATACTGGTACTTAGCAAGTACACATAGTAAGTCATGATTAAACCTCCTTCTAGTCACTGTTCTTCAGGAATGATAATATTCAGCCACCACAATTTGTCCTCTGTTTCTAAATTACCACTAAACTAGCACTCCTTTCCAATGTTTTAAATAAACGTCATTTTAAACTAGGAGAAAAGCACTGCAATTATTATCATCATGAACATCAGACTAGGCCAGGGTCACCTCTCCATAGTGGCATCTGCTTCAGAAGGTAGTACAAACAGGAGGAAGCTGTGGGCTCATGTGTTTCATATGAAAGACATTTTTGGATTAACTCTTGGTATCTGGAGACTAGCTTAATCGTCAAAGCTCAACCGTTATGACTCTTCCAAAACTCTTTGGCATTAACACAGAGTATTCTGTTTCTCATGGCAGAGGATAACTTTTCCTCTGAATACTGTTGTTCTTGCTTTCACTGATATCCAGTGACTTTGTTTTGTTAATTGCCAGCTGAAAACAAACCTTTCACTCTTTTGAATCTGCTGTCTCCTCATTTCACTTCTGTTGTAAGACAGAAAGGAAAGTTTCTTCTACAGGCTATTTGTTATTTTAAATATTTTTACCACATCCTCTATTATTGGCATCCTTTTTCATAGAAAATAAATCCAGATCCCTTGAGCCTCTCTGTGTGTGAGTTTTTCCATGCCTCTATCTATCTCCATTCCCTTCTAATGATTTTCTTTCTCCATGTCTTCTGGGGCCATTCCAATACTGCATGGTGATCCCACGTCCAGCCTTGAGCTCAAGTCCAACCTACTTCATCTTTCCATTGTTTGGACATAAGATTGGACTTTGGTAAGGGCACGTGGTGAGATTCAGCTGCAGCCCATCCCACCTTCAGTGTGGTGAGCGCAGAGGGCTCAGCCTGGCCCACTGCCACACATCCCAGCACAGCAGTATGACCTGGCTGAGGCCGGGCAGAAAAATAACTGATCCAGTCTTCCGTACCCGAGGTGCAGGCTGCATAGGTAGGCTGTTTGCATATGAGTTGTCCTTTTGACATTACAGGTATGGCAACATGGATAGGTGGAGCTTGATGGGGAGTACTCTGGGTTGTCTTCTGCTCTTTTGTCTGGTGCAGTACAGACACAGCGTAATTCTGCAAACATGTCTTTTAGATTCAGTGAGCAGAACTGAGCACAGTATTCCAGAGAAGGTAAAGTATTTATAATGCCATAAAATACGGTGACATTTTATTTTCTGCTTTATTATCATCCAATTTCAGATACATCCAAACACCTTGCCTGCTTTTGTCGAGCACAGCCATTTTCAAGTTTGGAACTTCGCTGAGCTACATACAAGGATGCTTCCTCCTTATACTTTTATGTTTTATTTCATCAACTTTCTCGTTGCTTATTCAGCTAGTTTTGTCAGGTCATTCTGAGATTTCTGTAGTCTTTTTGAGACTTGTGTGTCCGAACAGCTTTTTCATCACCACAGAAAGTTACTGTCAATGCATTGTTCATTAATAAAGCTGCATGTAATCAAAGTGATGCACTCAGAGGCTTTCAGGCTAAACCGGGATTTTGGAGCACTCTGAATAAACTTAGTGAAAACACTTTCTCTTCTCATTAGCATGATTAATTGAAAATGTGTTATAGGAAAAACTATTTCAGAGTTGCTCTTCTGGCAATCATGTTGATGTGTGAACTTTTTGAGTGGCTGTTTTCTGAATGATTATTAGGAAGAAGCATTAATGTGAACAAGAATGTTTTTGTTGTATCCAGTGAGCCTCAGCTGGACCAACTGCCATGTAACCTGCTGCTGTCTCAGCGTGTGTAGACAGTGTTGAGACTTCACTTGCTGTTTCTTCCTGTGACTGTCCTTGCTACACTGAAGAGTTTATTTCCAGAGCTTGGGTGTGCTATTTGCAACTTCTCCCCATGGCTGCCTACTTTTTGCTATCTAATATTCAGTTACAAAATGATAGGTTTATGGATAGTTAGATATCCTTACTAGCTTCCTATTCACGTATGAGCTGAAATGCTGTGAAAAATGTGAAAAAGGATTTGGCAGGGCAGATGCCCCATTCCTGGCAACATTCCTGTTGGATGAGGCTTTGAGCAACCTGATCTAGTTGAAGATGTCCCTGCTCATTGCAGAGTGGTTGGACTAGATGACCTCCTTCACAAGCCCAGTTTATCCAGTATATTCTGACATCTGTTTGGGCACCTCTTTCCATCCTGTGCTTTATACTTGGGATTGGGGTGCTAATTTCTTTACTAACTTGCTTTTATGGTTATTGATGTTTTTGCAAATTACGTCGTAAAAACAAACAAAAACCCCAAAATGTAAACCCGCAGCATTTAACTCCCTTTGTGTGACTATAGTTAGTAACACAAGCAGTTGAGCAGTAATAAAACAGGCTGTTTATGCTCAAATCCCATTCTTCTAAGTTAGATTGTGAATTTCATCATCTGCAAACACCTATGCCAAAATCTGCTACCTGGATGTTTGTAATTTGAGGACTCAGAGCTGTGCAGACTTCTGTGTAAGGAGGTAAAACCACCCACTAGTAAAGGGAAGACATACTCTAAAAAATCCCCCTGGTCTGCAGTGATGCAATTTTGGAACACAGTAACACAAGAAATATAAATGATACTGGAGTCTTTCATTCCAGACACTCTGTCTCCCTAATGATACATCAGAGTATTTTCATCTAACCTCTCCTGCTAAATTATTGGTAGTATTGGCTAGATATTGATGATAAATGTATCATATTGATAGCTAAATATTGGTAGCTAAATGTATCATAATGCATCATTGTAACATCTCCAATACCTGCTGATAAATGGCTTCAATCTCTTGCTACAACAGCAATTTATGAAAGAATATCATATAAACTTCAAGATAAACTCCCACAATTTGAAGAGATTGCCTCTTTTTACACTTTATAAATAGAAGCAGAGATTGTACATCTCCTCCAATATATGTGTTGAAATGGTCTAGTCTAATTCCCAAAAGGACAAGTATAGAGCTCAAAGGGGAGCTCTTTGCTGGTCTAAATTGTCATAACTCCAGGAGAGCTACAGCAATTTACTCCAAAGAAGGATCTGTCCCCAGTAGCCTGCCTGCTGTTACCTCTCCACCTCTCAAGCTTTGCCAAAGTGATTTCTTTTTTCTCTCTTTTTTGCAAGGAACCCTCACCCAAAGACACCTAGCTGCTTGGGGATCCCCAAAATGGAACAGATGAAGAATCCCATACTTTTAAGAGAAATTATCTTAGTGATCTGCAGCATGAGCTTCCCCTCTTTCAGATTCTTTCCAAAGGGGCATAATATTAGTTTCTAATCATAAAAAGTCTTAAGATAATTATTCTGTGGTAAGAAGCTTTTAGAAGCCAGATAAGATGCTGAGCTGATTCCCCCTTTGGCTGAACTTGCACTCTTGTGCTGGGCAGGTGGAGGGGTAAAAAAAATCCAAATTAACTGCTGTCAAAATATTTTAAAAAAATTTCAATAGCCATTTTCCATGAAACAAAAGTGGAAGGCGCAAAACAGGTGACAGTAGGCACATAGTTTATATCATTGCTCACATTACCACCTCTGAGTAGTTAATTTATCTCCAAGTTGTACTTGTAAAACCTTCATGTATCACCATAATTTATTTCTTGTATGGGATAAATGTACACATGCATTTCATCTAATCAAGGCAGTGTACAGGCAGGAACTAGCTGACAAAGTGTATCTCATGATCTTTTAATGTACCTCTTCTCTTTCCCATATTCCCTTCAAATGTCATCTCCTCTTGTCTTCTGTCAAACTGTTGCAAGCATGAAAATAATAAATAATACATACTTTGTACTCCAGCAACTTTATACAAGTGCTCTTAACATATAAGCTCTCCAGCGAGACAAGGGAGAGAAAATTTGAGTTGTAGCTCTCTTATCTTAAAATGAGTGAGAAACCATTATGTTCCATTTGTGCCACATCCCACAGTCAGTGCCTGGGAGCTGAGGGAGGGAAGATCTTCCCTCGGTACATACAGCACTGGCGTATCGACAGTAACACTAGTTCTTGAAGAAGAGACCCCCAAGAGCCCACAGGGAAGCCCCCAGGAGGTATAAGTCCATCTGTTTCCCTGAGCCAGCTCATCTCATATCCCAGCACTGCTATCGTGATATGGACTAACCATAGGGACCAGGGTTATTGAAACCTGCTTGTAAGAAACCTTGAGAAAGGTTGCCAATGCATGAAGAGCTCTTCCACAGAGAAGAGGACCTTGTTTTCATCGTGCTGGGGGCTGCTGGGTAGTGAAGAGGACATGCAGCTCAAGCTTTGCTCTGCCCTGTGTTTGTGCACAGGACAGATTCAGTCGTCCCTTTCTTCCTTCAGATATTTCAAACTCTTAGGAATTTGGCTAGGCCTCTCTGGGGTCTCCTACCTCGACTTCTGTGGTGATGCAACACCAAATTAAAATGAGAATTAATAGAAGGTGCCAAGAATCCAGCAGCTCTTTGCTGGCCGTGGATACCCTGGCCAGTGAGGACAGCTTTAAGGTCCCCCTTGCTCTTCTGTTAGCATAGAGAGAAAGCCAAACAGGCTTTTATGAGGCCTACAGTCTCCCCTGTGCCGAAGGAATAGGCATTGCTGGAGGGCAAAGGGGGCTGATCAAGGACTTCATAATTAAATAAAACAAATTAGCAAATGCCAGAGTCAGCCATTGGTTCTAATGAAATGGTTTAGGTAAAGAAACACTTGTGCATTTATACACCAAACCAAAGCTTGTATGGAGAAGCTCAAGCCAAGCAAACCTTGCCATATTCAGCTATATGCTTGTAAGTAAAAACGAGTGTATTTCTCAATTCTCAGACAAGGCAGTTCCCCTAAGTGCACCTGTTTGGTTTTGTTTGGGTTTTTTTTTTTCCTTTCTTTCCAGCTGCTCACAAGACCAATAAATGACTAAGTAACACCATTATTGTAAAACAAGCTGCACAGCACAAAGCTGTATTTACTGGAATGATGTCACATTATTGTTTCCATACCATTAAATGTTTACTTAGGCCTTTTATAACCCTTAGAGGTATAAAGGTTATTCTTCCAGCCTCAAAGAAATGCAGTAGGAGGCAATTTTCCAAGTGGTGCAAAAAAGTTATGCACACAAGTCTCATTATTCATGCACTCAATAAGAAAATTTAGCTCCCTCCCCGCCCCTCCTAGCTTTCTTATCAAGATGCAGGAAGATTTCGAAAACAAAGAGATAAAACGTTTTGGCCTGAGTGTCAGTGAAAAGAAGAGGATGTTATTTTTCATCAATTATTCTGCATTCTGATTTGATCTACTTCATTCCCTGCACATTTTAAGCAAAGCATTTGCAGACCATAGGGTTAATATATACAAGCTGCATCATGTATATGCCCTTCTCAACTTGACGGTACAAGATTTGGGCTATGTTATTCCCTTTTCTAACAGCTGAGCGTTTCATTTGCCAGATAGACACAGAGGGGGAATGAGTTGAGGGTTCTGAAAATCAAGGAATTAAACTCAAGCATTCAGAGGGCCCAGCTGTTACTTGGGAAGTGTCATGCAGAAAAGAAAAAGCTCTGAATATTAGGGGTTATTACAGGCAAATGTTACCTGTGATCTGCTGGCAACAGAGCTGAGGGTAATGATAAACTCAGAGAACAGGTCACTTACATCGTGTTATGTTTGCATTAAGGCACAGAAATCTTCATAGATCTGGGTCAATAAATGGGAGAACAAGGTGCAATGTTTCTTGTGATTCTGGAAAGAACAGATTTCAGAGATTGTGACTGTATTTCGCAGGGCTGTATCTTCCAGATCTTTGCTAGTCTTTACCTGCTTATAGTAATTTAAGCTTCCAATTTCAATCAGGTTTAAAAACAATGAGAATGAAACCTTGATTTAAACAGCTCGTTTTATTTTTGCTTCGCATTTGAACTTGGTAATTAACTTAGTTCTCACTGACTGGTATAATAATTAACACAAGCTGATTTGCAACTAGACTTGGAATGTATATTTGATACATTTCAATATCTTTTTCATTTTATCATATAAATATACACAGTGAGAGTGCGATGATTTATTGTAATTTTTCAGATGCTTACATTTTACATTCATATTATCTCAGAAAATAGCAAAAGACTTCTCTAAATGGTGGTTTTATTCAGGGTTTGTATCAAAATGCATTGGGGTGGAAATTAAAAACCAATTTAAAAGTGTAAACCAGGTTTAATTAATTGTATTTAACTGTCTTAAATGTATGGCATTGCTTTTTTTCCTTATGAAAAGGAAACTTATTTAAAACTAGCCAGATTACTCAGTGAACAAAGTGGACACATTATTTAGTGAACTGAGAGATTATTTCCTGTCTCCAGGAGCTAATACTTAGATGTTTAACATGCAGATATATGGCTAGTGAGATTATCGGAAGTGCCTATAGGGGCTAGTGCCTCGTTTCCCCTGAATTCAATAGGAGTTAGACATCTAATTTGTAGGAGGGATTTTGAAACTCCCACTGGTCATCTGTCTCCATCTCCAGGCACCAAAATATCTTTAGAAATCTGACCCCTTACCATTAGGGTTTTGCCTGTGTTATCTTCTCCAATTTTTTAATTCGTAGACTAGAAAACAATCCTGCATTTTCAGCCTTCAATCCATTTCTGAATTTTACCTGAGCAATGCTAATTAAATGACAAAAATGTTTGCTGTACCTGCTAGTTCAGTTAAAACAAACACCAAAGAAAATAGAGGCTTTTCTGTAGAGCAAAACTTTTGAAAAAGTGCAAAAACCAATATCAGCATCACAGTAAAGGCAGAAAAAGTAATACATTTCTGGATTTGAAGACCTAATCATTATTTTGATAAAGTCCATGCTGACCTTAAAAATTTAATGCTTTTCTACTAACTCCCCAAGTAGCTTTGTTTGAGCCACTGAGTAGGAGAATCTTTCTAATATACTGAAATAATGCTGAGAAAATCTAAGCTTTAATAGAGATTATCAGTGGTTTACATCTGATTTCAGTTTTGTTTTTAATGCATTTAATTTGACTAGATTTTTTAATTAAGTATAAACATCTATGTTTAGTCTAACTTCTGAGCACCTCTAGAAATTCCCAGCAACCACACTGGGTGTATGGGCTGCTGGTACAGTCACTGGGGCATTACATTTCTCTAACCAGAATGTAAGCGGGGCACTGCAGAAAGTGTCAGTGTGAAAACCATACCTACTGTCTCAAATCTGGCCTTTCAGTGCCTTCTCTGATGTACTTTCAGGTGCTTTCTTATATTCAAGATACCCTGCCTGAACCCTCTAATGGATTCAGACAGCTACACCTTTTCTTTAAAAGCCTAAATGCATTAGTGCAGCTGCTTTACCCAGTAGGTCAGTGGTTCGAGCTTTCACCTTGCTTGAATTCCTTCTTCTGCCAGGGAAGATCTCTTAAGACAGAGTCCATATGACCAGGTAAGTGGGCACTTTCGGAGATGGAAGCCCTCCCTAATCCACCTGCTGAGGTTTTATCATTTTGCATACAAATATTTTCCCACAGGAAGGCGGCATAGCCACTTGGCTGCATTGTTACTCTTCTTCCTCTCTCTGCTTCAATCATATGGAATTATTACAGGAAACATGAAGCAGCACTAACAGGAGAAAAAGAGTTTTTTCCATGCCTAATATTTTCTGTGCTCCCACTGCGGATGGTTTCCTGGCAGGAAAGACTGTGCATTGACCCACATTCTTCTAAATCCAGAGTAGGTTTGGTTAACATGCAGAGTAAAAACAGTAGCAAATAATCACTCCAAAGATGATGAAGGGACAGAAAACCTTGCTGCGATTTCTAAACTAGGCACAAGTGTGGCATGCTGTGTATGGTCGCTGCTGAGGTGTTTCTCTGCATGCCTAGAGGAATTTTCCCCATTGTCAGTGTTGGAAATGAATGCCTACAAACTTTATACACCTCCAGGATTAAAAGAGAGTTGAGCTGGGGGTGTGTAACCTTTTCAATTTAAGCATTTAGTGTGGATTAATCTCAACTAATTTCAATCATGTGAGATGACACATCATCCAAACAGTTTTAGATACCCAACTCACACAGCATGAACTGAACTCTACAGATGTCTGTTTCCCTTTATTGTAAAAGAAGAATAATAGGCACAGACTAGACACCTAATCCTGACTAATCTTAATTTAAGCAAGATGAGGCTTGCTACCAAAGTACAATTCAGGTGTACCTGATATTTCAAGGGCTTAGCTCCCTGTTATGCTCATGTTTTCAGCTGGATTAGGAATGATTGCTTGAGTATGTACCTTGAAAGCTTTATATATATATATTAAAAATAATAAATTCTATTTCTGAAAATAGAAAGGTTTTCATTCCTCGCTGAAGACTAGAACTATGAAAATTCCATTAAACTGGTTTGATCAGGCTAATTTTAGCTAAATCTGTATTGTTATAATATTTAGGGTGTGACATTTTGTTCTAATTGTTCCTAGCATCTTCTGCACCTCGATGCACTGGATGTAATAGAAAAGTAAACAGACCTCTATCTCACCTTCCTTCTCCATAAAAAACTTAATAATCTAGGAGCAGGTCTTCAGTCTTAAGTTTGTTTTCAATGGGTGGATTTTGGATCTTGCAGCTGAGTCTGGTTCCTCAGTTTAGTTGCTGTGTTTTGACAAGCAGACTTTTAGGGATGGAGGGAATTACTAAAATTGTCTGGCCTAAGCCCCCTCATGGATCTCAGCTGCTAATTTCTACACTGAGCCTTAATGTGTAGTTAAGCCAAAGCATATTTTACAGAAAAGTATCCAGTCTTAAACACCTCCATCTCCCTTACCCATGGGTAGTTTTCCCAGTAGTTAATTCCTCAGTACTTAAAATTTGGCCCCTTAATTCAATCCTGATTTTGCCTAGTTTGAGCTTGCTTTTGTATCCTACTGCTCATTATTTCTGCTGGGTTGTGAACCTGCTGCTATCAGAAGTTCCTTCTCTATGTAGATTACAGACTGACCAAATCCCTTCTTTTCTTTGCTGACTAAATACCCTTAGTTCCTTGTGCCTTGCTGCATGGAGTATGTTTTCCAGGTACTGTATTGCTCCCATAGATTTGTCTGGAGCCTTACAAGCTTTTTTGCCATTTTAAAGTGTAGAACTGGGCATGTGATTCCAGGCAGAACCTCACTCTTTTGGCATTTCTAGATATTAAGCCTCCTACATAGTACTGACATGTCAGTATATTAATGCATGATACCTGCTCTCTATCAGCCATGGCATTATAGCTGGGCTCATGTTCAGCTGGTTAGCCATCACAACCCAACAGTCCTTTTCTGGGGTTCCTGGTTTCCAAGTCACAGTTTTTCACTCTGTAAGTGTGACTTATATTCTTTGCTCCTACGTGTATGACCCTGACTCTTCCAGTGTTGAAATTATATATTTTGAATTAGTTTATTTCATCCAGCAATCCAGATTGGTTTACAGAACTAATCTGTTCTTATTACTTACAATGTCAACAACATTTGTGCCAGCAGCAGGCTTTACTAGCAATTATTTTACATTTCCTCTCAGGTGATTAATAAATACATCGAATAGCTTAGGCCTGGTGAATAGATTCCTGCAAGAACTCACCAAAAATTCCTACATTATAATAATTACCCAATTACAACACACCAATTTCCAAACTATTTAAAGTGTGCTAAACTGACACTGTACAGTGCTAAACATTAATCACAACATAGTGTGATTTTGTGCCAGTTGCTTTACGGTGTTAAGCTATATCTTGACAGTGTGTTTATCTCTGTCAATAAAGATTGCTGACCTATTAAAAGCATACATTTTTTACCTCCCTCAGACTTTCTAAATACTGCTTCATCTTGATGCTACAGTCTACAGATACTATCTTCCTTCTTTATTGACTCATGAGAAGCTTTTAGAACATCGCATGCAGCACCATAAGGGATATTAGCATGATCTGCCTATTTGGTGCCAGCTACTTTGCAGTCCTCCACCTTTGTGTGCTACCAACATGTTCCTGTCTGCTAAGCACTGGCAAAGATTGTTTCTTCACTGGAGAATATTGTCCTGAGTGTTCAGTCTCTGGTAAGAATTGCAGTTTTCAGATGTGGCCAAAAAAGGAGGAATCCCCTTTGCTGGTATTTAAACTTTGCACTGAAGCATGTGATCAGTCAAACCCACACAGATGTCAGTTGATGTCTATGAGTTTCACGGTTTTGCTTTGTATTGTACCACAGAAAGGATTGAATTAAAAATGAAGTTAATAACTCAGCAATCAAGCAGACATTTATATAAAAAGCCTTAAAAAATCCTGAATCTTTGTAATGACTTGGGGGGAGATAAATAAACAAATGCATAAGTATATGTAAATATATGAAAATCTCTATATAAAAATACCTCTTTTTTTTTCCAAAGAGGCTGATCACATGCAGCTTTACTCTGTGAGTTCTTTAAACTTCAGATTTGAATTTGATCTTTCACTGGAGATTTTTATTATATCCAGTTATTGTCAAATCAATAATTCATTTTATTTCATTCCAATGAGAATCACTTAAATTGATATTTCTATTTTAAAATAAACTATCAATTAAAACAGAAAATCTGCCTCCAGGGTAGGACAAAAAGAGAGCAGCCAAAATAAGGTTAGTGACAGTTCATAATCAAAGCCCCTCTCTCTATTGAGAAATAAACACTTGTGAGGATTCTCAGTGTGTTTTACAGTCTTAACGGCTGTCAGGTCTCCCTTGATTGACCCTGAATAAAATCTAACTGGGGGTGACAAAAAAATATGTCCATCAACTTTGCTCATGCATTACAACATAAAAATTGACTGGAGTCATTGACTACAGGTAGCAATGAGAAAAACCACACAAGATAAATACTCTGGTTTGTGGATACTCATTCACTCCACTTTCATCTGCCACCTTGATTTTTGGATTGGGCATTCATGGATAAAAAGTAGGTGATCTGAAAAAATCGTGTGTGTCTTTTAAAAGACAGTATCGTGTTATGTTACTCCCTTCACAGAAATTTATGTTACATGGTGTTAGACCATGGGCTAAGCTTAATGTAACACGATGCATTAAAAACTGCACATCATGATTGTAATGTGTGTCAGAACAATGAATTGTTATATCACATATCTCTTCATTTGTAGGTAGGGCACCCATGGAAATCATTCGCAAAGGGATATATTCTCCTTTTGATGCATGCACATAAATCCCTTTTTCTCTCACTACTTCCAGCTCTTCACCTAATGGTTGGTCTGAGCTGGGAAAAACTGCTTTTAAAAAAGCCTTGAGTTAGCTAAAATGGTTGGAATCGTAGCTTAGCATTTATTACAGGCACAGTTTAACCCTCAAAACTGCATGAGAGGGCTGTTTTGTAACCTGCGCTCCCCAGCAGTGTAATATTTGAGGAATCACCATTGCTGCCTTCTCTACCCAGGGTAAATTGTACTGTCACTATAACTTTGCTGAAGATGAGTAGGTTTCCTTCTGATTTTATACCACCATATCCCAGTGGGCTACTTACTTTTCACAGAAGCATAGATGAAATCAGAATCTGTCCCGGTGGTGTCTGGAGAAGGTACAAAGGCAGAAACAGGAATGGACTTTGCCCCCGACTCTTTTCAGCTTCTGCCTAGTGTCTCCTTCTTCCCTTACCTAATTTCCCAACATAATTGAGCCTCTCCTGTAACAAAACACAGCTTCCACTTGATTCACCATGTGTAGTAGGTACCTCGCAGACTCTGCAGCAGCAACCCATTTTATCCTTGTCCCGTCCCATGGCTTGTCCTACTTTCCTGTATTTGTAGCATTGAACAATTCTCTAAGCATTTTGGGGAGGCTGGGATATTTGTGGAAGATCATTTTGACTGGTGATGATCACTTGGTAAGAAAGTGGGTCAAGAGCTCTACACTACAAGGAATACTGATACTATGCTGTATGCTCACAACCAGGGAAATTCATTCTTGTGCACTTAAATGGTGCCTAGCTTTGTGCTGGCCAGCTGTACAGAGGTTAATTTTACCTACTGAATATATAAAAAAATTAAGGAGATACTACTAACTTTTATTCAAAATCTGATCTTATTTATGTAGTACCCTTTAGGGAGGCTGGCTGAAATTTGCTTTTCCTACAAAAAAAGATAAAATCTGAAGACTAAATAATTTCCACATTTTGTTTTATCATAAATGAAAACAAAATTGTATTCATACTGCACAGATGGTTTTGATGGATAAACAAAATAGTATAAAAGCTCATTGAGCATTTACTTATTAAAGTAACGGTCTCAGTCCTCAGCTGAAGCAAATATACATTTGGCATGGCTATGGCCATGGGTTTTTCAAGCTGTCTAAACTAACTGGTAATGGACAAGATGATGGAAACTGCCACTGGGGTTTAGTGGAATTTAGAGGTGACTGCACCTCCTTCTGCAGGGTATGTTCTGACCTCAACAGCATAGGTGGAAATGGCATAATACCTCTAATTTGAACTATATCACCTGACAAACCTGTTGGCTCTAGAGTCCAAATGAACTAGTGGTACAACGCAAAACAGGTCCACTGCAACAGCCCAGTTATTTCAGAAACTCCCTTACTAAAGCCAAGGAGATGAATTTAAAAGGGAGGAAGGGATACTACGAGAGTACGGGATTAATGAGACTTACTATTTGCACAGCTTAGAAGTTGTGTGTTTATTAAGGGTAGTCTTTAATTGAGAGGCATATTAACTAGGAATTGCTAATATCAGAGAGACTGGTGGCGTACTGCAATGCTTTTGAGTCTGTCTGCTCTTTTGTTGTGACAAAGCATAAGTGTGGCATTAACTTCTTAAGCTGGTCTTTCACAGAGAATGTTATGAGTTGTAGGAAGTGCTTTGCAGCCTGGTGTGTTCCCTCGCATGTGAATTGGGTGCACTGTGAACATTTCAGATTAAACATCTATTACATAGTTGTTTATGTGTGCAGAGATCTGACCTCATCAGGCTGATTAGCTGCTTCCAGTCCTTCGTTCTTAAGTGAAATGGGGATGAGCAGTAATCATTACGTGTGCTCTTATCCACAAGAAATAAACAAGACTTAGCTGGATTTTTCAGACAGAAGGCATAGTATATTGTCAGTGACAATTACACGCACTCAAATGAATTTGTGCAAAACATGTAACAAACTGCCTTGGAAATATTCCTTATGTGGAGCCAAATGAAAGCTGAGATGACCAGATGACACTGGTCAGAGGAGAGGAAGTCATATTCACAGAAGCTGCAGATTTACATGTGAGATGCTGGGAAGGAGCAATACAGGGGAATATGTAAAGATACGTGTAAGAGTCGTGCGTACAGAATGACTTGCTCCATATGTCAGCATAGCTAAGAACATCAGCAAATTATGTTTAGGCACCTGCCTCTATGCAACAGTGTGCACATAATGACTTAGGGCTAATAGATCTTACGGAAAACCTTCAACCAGCTGCAACACAAGCAGAATGGTGCCAAAATTCGTTGAAGAATTGACAGTTTCTGTACCACCCAAAAGATACAATAGGATTCACAGTCTTCATGACAGAGTGCATTCAACTCTGGTGTAATGTCACTAATTCACATGGAAACATACCTATGACTGATTAGGCTAGAAATTGTTTCAAAGGAGTTCTGGAAAAAATAAAAACCCCCTTTAATTAAAAAAGGAGTGTCTGTCCTGGAAAGCATTATTCATAATTTCCTGAATATCCAGATATCCAGACCCTTAGAAATAAAATTACTATTTTTTAAAGTGTTAATTTATAATTTTCAGGTACTAATACAAACATGTATCAATAATGAAGTAGATCGTGCTTTCAGACACATTTTACAATATACTTCAGCATCCACCAGTAACACTTTTTTCAAGTTATCATATGTGCTTAAATACAAACTCAGATTTGGTATATTACCATCTGTTTAGTTATCTGAATTAGCTGTAAGAAAACAACTGCTTTCTATTTCTAAAATTCAGTAACTGAGCCTAACCACTGTTAGTGATGCATGTTAATGCTTCAGGGCAAGAAATAAAACATTTGTAGCACTTGGAAACATGAGTTACTTTTCTTAATATTGCTGCTTCTAGGCAATCTTTATTTTTGTACTGTTATTTGCTGTTGGCCTTCTCACTTATGAAAGAACTATGTCAAATATAGGAATGACACCTAAGACTATTTTTGAAAAAGTAATTGATGTGTAGGTGCACGGTGGTAATGCAGCTTTCCATGCAGCGGTCTGTATTTTCAAAGTGTAATTGTGCTGCCTTGGAATTGTTTAGAACAGCTTCAGGCCCAGCATGACTTGATACAGCTTTCTAAAGCCAGATTAATGAGATCTGAGATTCTGTTGAAGTAAGCAGCTGCGTTTTCCCTTGTGCCTGACAGAATGCTGCTCTCCTTCCTCCTCCTCCTGTGTGGGTGATGGCAGGTTTGCATATCAAATATATATTATATCTGTGAACTTGTCTCCAGGTCATAGTCGTTCATGGGGTTATGCAGGCTGTTTATTTTGAGACCTGTGTCTTCCTGCAGAGACAACCTGCCAAGCCAAGGCTGTGTTTGGGCTGGCCCAGCTCACAGGTCTCCAGGGAGGCTTGCTGAGCTCTGTACGGGGGGTCACATTTATCAACCTCTGCAGATAACACAACTCCGTGGACTTGGGTATCTTGGCCCTCTCTATGCCATGTCTGAACGGGGCCTGATGGTGCCAGCCACACTCCCACAGCTGCTGGCTACTGCCGGTGACTGGCACGTCACCAAAAGCAACATGACATCCTACCTTGTAGCCAGTTTTTCTCAAGAGATACTGGTCACTGGCAGTGTCGAGAGTCAGGGCAAGCGATTAACACACAACAAAAGGACATGGAAAGAACCCAAGGCCTCTGCAGACCGTCCTGAACTATACTCCACTGAAACTACATTTATCTTTCTTATTTATTCATTGAAGCTATTTTTTTTTCTTTCTTATTGATTTAAATGCAGTATGTAGGGAAGATTTTCAAACACGGGCTCAAAGGGGTTTTTTTCAAGAATTTGACCCCTTAAATGGTTAGCCTGAACTAAATATAATCATGAAGGAAAACAGCTCTTGAACTGTCAGCCATTTATAACTCTAGGACTGAGCTGACAGTGCTAATGTTGCCTCTTTATTTGTTTCTGCCAGTCACCTGAGACTGAGGGGACAGACAGGTTCTTTCAGAGATCCTTGGCAGAGTGATATGGCACTAAGTTGTAGTTACAATTAAAGCTTTATTTTCTTAACAGGGTTTTACAATTAGAAAATCATAATTTATGATTAGAATGGCACAGGATTTCTACAAGCAGAATCAGTGCAGTACAATTTGTAAGTAGTATAATACAGAATTTAGAAACCTTAAGTTAAGTCGTGTTATAAATCACCTGCACCCTTTGCAGATCAGGTTGGATCTTAATACATAGTTCTCTCTATCAACATAACCTAGAGTCAAAAATCATATAAAAGAATACGAGTCACTCCATCCATCCTCAGAGGAAGCAGATGATGGTGGAGGTGTCCCTGGCCACTGGGGGGTCCTGGTCTCACTGTCCAGCAGCAGTCCTGGTCCAAGTTTCCCCTTAGGACTTGTAACTGCTTGGTTTTACACACAGTGCTCTGGGTGCTGTTACGCTTCCCTGTTCTGTGGCAGGGTCATCGACAACACCGGGTTGGCCGGGTCCTTGGGACCTTGAAGGCCTGCAAGGAAGGGAGTAACCGGCCTGGTGCCCAGGAACCTTGAGGGCGGTAGGGAAGGGTAGAATAAATCTGTTTGGTTTGTATTCTTGGTGACAGGACCTTCAGGGCCTGATAAAGAGGGGAAAGGGAACGAGTACGTGACCCACTCGGTCCCAGAGAATGGCTGCTTGCCTTACAAAATGGTGTTAGTTGGGCTAATAGGACAAGGGTTAATGGCTTTAAACTGGAAGAGGGTAGATTTAGATTAGATGTAAGGAAGAAGTTCTCCACTGTGAGGGTGGCGAAGCACTGGAAGAGGTTGCCCAGAGGAGTTGTGGATGGCCCCTCCCTGGAAGTGTTCCAGGCCAGGCTGGATGGGGCTTGGAGCAACCTGGTCTAGTGGAAGGTGTCCCTGCCCTGGCGGAGGGGGTTGGAACTAGGTGATCTTCAATGTCCCTTCCAACCCAAACCACGCTATGACTCTATGCTAACTACACGGCCAGGGGTCGGGAGCAGGGGGTACCCTTCACTCCCCACCCCCTGACACCATCACGGCACCAGTCACACTACCTCAGAAAAACGCCCGTTGCTGCATCTGTGAGTGGATTCGCACTTTTTTTTTGCGTGCGTGCTTGTGAAGAAATGGTGAAAGACAGCTGGCGGCTCGAGGGGCGCCGCAGCCCCGCGCAGGCCGCTCCGCTCCGCTCCGCGCCCGCCCGCGCCCGGCCCGGCCGCGCTGGTCGCTATGGGGACGGCGCCACACCGTAGCCCGGACGACTCCACCGGGTCGGGCGCGGGGGGAAGCGGGGAGCCCCGCCCCCGCCCCGGTGGTGCCGCCCAGGCTGGCGGCGTGGCGCATGCGCGGCGTGGCGCAGCGCAGTCGCGGCGCAGCGGCGTCCCCTCCGAGCGTGCCCCCCACCCGCGCCGCTCCCCCCGCCAGCCCCGCCATGGCCGAGCCGCGCTTGAGGCAGATCAAGATCAAGACCGGCGTCGTGAGGCGGTGAGTGCGCGCGGGGCGGGGGAGGGCGCCGCGGCCGTCGCTGGGAGGCGTTGGGGGAGGCCGAGGGGGCGAGCGGAGAGCGGGCTCGGCCCGGCTGCGGGCTCGGCCCGGCTGCGGGCAGCCCCCGCCGCGGCCCTCGGGGGCCTCGCCGGGCCGGGCGGAGGAGCTGCCGGAGACGCTTCGTGCCTTGCCGGCTGTGCCTGCTGCGGGGCCGGGGAGTGGGTGGCGGTGCTGTCGCGTGTGCTGGGCTGCCGGGGTGTGCCGGCGGGCGGCCCTGGCACAAGTTCTGCCGTGGCCGCCGGCTTCTTCCCCTCGCGCACCGCCCTCAGGAACAGGCCTTTCTTTCCCGAGACGACAGTTGAGGCGGCGGGGGGGGAGGGGCTGTTGTTCTGTGTCGTTAGTGATTCTGAGAGCCGAGGGGAGTCACGCTGCCCCGTCAGTGTGCAGGGCGGTCTCTTCGGATACCTTGCCGAGGCATGACGTCTCACCTATTTCACCAAAACAACTGTTGAATGCGTTGTTTCTGATTCGAAGGTTCACACCGCAAAGCCGATGGTAAATTCATCACCCGAGTCTCGATTTTGCCTAGTTTTAACACGGTCTTAATTTTTAAGAAAAGCTGCGGTTTATCTGCCTGCATCCCTCGTATTATCACTGTAAACACAAGGCTTTGGCGTTAAATGTTTGGTCACGGTGGGGTTTGTTAAGGCTACACCCTACAAAGGCTGCGCTGACTCAGGCGGAGGCAGGAATTAGTACGTGCGCCAGATCAGGATGCTAAGTAGTCCAGTTCCATGCATTGAACTCTGTATTACGACTTACCTAATTTCAGTTAGTAAAAGTAGTTAGTAAAAGACTAAGATGGGCACATTTTCTAATACCTGATTAGTTTTAAAAGGCTGGACTTGAAGACTAGAAAAGTAAAATGGATACAGCTTTGTCACTCTGTTTATGCTAGATAAAGGCACCTTTGAGTTCCTAGGCTCCAAATGGGAAGCAGTTCTCAAGTACTGCCGCAAGCGAGAAATTGATTATGATTGTAAGGTCCTGTTCCCTGTCACTGTGCAGGGCATGCAAATCATGAACTTGTGTGTTACTTTTGAGCTAGAAAGTTTTAGTGGCTTGGTGACTGCCTTTTGTTTTGGGTCCCTTTCACGATCTGTGTTATGGTTACTGGCTTCGCTGGACAGGAACATTGTAAATGTCCTCTGTACATTGTAAAGTGGATGGTGTTTTGTGCCAGTTTTTATAGACAAAATATTCTGAGGTCTGGGGAAACTAGCATTACTTAGATTAACATTTTTTCAGTATTTTTGCTAGCTGACAGTACACCTTACTTGTCTAGAGACTTTTGAGAAAGCTGTTGTATCTAATAAGACACTGTTTTACTTTTGTAGAATTTGTAATTTGTAGAAGTTTCACTACAGGCTTATTGCTGCTGTTTGATAGCTTTACTGAGAGAACTGTGTGGTAATACTGAATACCATTTCAGGTGACCATTGCTTAATGACAAATGATCACAAAAGTTACCTGAACAAGCTTTTTTTTTTTTTTTTTTTTTAATGTTCATAGATTACGAAACAGTGAGGAGAAAGTCTTTACTAGGCAATAAGACCCCAGCAGAGCTGGTGCAGGCCTGCATGTTCACATGGTGAATGCTGTATCATGTGGCTATGTCACCTTGGACCTGGAAGTGGCCTAATGATGCCAACATGCTTATGCAGATAATTGCATGTGGAGCTAGCTCAGTGTCTGTATGCCACTGTCTGTAGTGCTTCTAGCTCTAAGATGAGCTTGCATGTTCTTTTTCTCCATTTCTCTGCTTCTGCAGTTTAAGTGAGTCTGAGAGAGCTGAGAACAAGAGATTAAAATTTAGTAGTGTTTGTTGTCCTGTGTGAGCAATTTCTTTACTGTTCAGTGTGGCTCTTCTGCTTGTTCACTTGGTTTATGGAAATCATGGATGCTGGTTTTTTGTTACAAGCTCGTTGCATCCAAGTTACAGAATAGGTTGCTTAAATTCCACTGCATATTAGTGCAGTTACAGTGATACTAACACAGTTCAACTTATATACAGTCAAAATTAACATACACAAAGTTTCTAATGTTTCTACTTTGTTTCTAGTAGCACCCTTTTCCTGATGTTAGTCTTATCTTTATGCTGCCCCTCTGGGTCCTAAGGCCACTGGCTCAATTTGGTAGTGGGGAGAGGACAAGTTCAAGCAAGTCATCAGCATCCCAAATCCTTTGTTGAGATGAGTATGATGTTGATTGTTTTGTAATTCTCAGAGTCTGCATTTAGAAATGCATATTAAAAAATCCACATCTTAGTTTTTCTTCATTGCTTTGCACTCCACATTTTACCTGAATTTACTGTTTATGGTGTTTTACATGTGTTGAGTAGTTTTTCTTTGTTATCCTAAAACTGGTTTTAGCCATCTTTCAGGGTTGTATTCCTTTGACCAATATTTGACTATTGGTGAGTTGCTTATAGCATTGGGGCATTTCAGCACCTTACTGTACCTGTGTTTTCAAGAGCTCTGTTATCATCCCATGCTCCTTCTCTCATCAGATCTGATCTTTTATGCTGCTTTTTTTATTCTGAGTCAGAGATAGCTCATTTTGTTAGTAACAAAAATCAATATAATAGTGTTATACCACATGATCGTACAAAGCTGAGCAAAAATTAAAACAAAGCAGGTAATTGTCACCTCGTCATAATAGCAGTTACAGTTAAACAAATAAAAAAAGTTCTAGGCTGGCCACGACAAGTCCAGACAAAGTCTGACTATTCCCGAGAACTATTTTGTGAATAAAAATCCTGTGGCCTCTTAAAAACAATGCTTAATAAGTTACGATATGTTTCAGGGGTACTGTGTAGGTGGCATTCCTCCGAGTGGAAACAATTGCCACTTGTGACAGGAGAAGACTTGTTGTTGGTCCATAATGGTTTAAACTAATCTAAATCTGAGGGGCTGTGTTACAGCCTCCTCCTTTGTGTCCTGCACAAGGACTTAGGTGGCCACCCATCTGTGTATTTCAGAGAGCTGATCCACTGAAAAATAACTAGGATTTACTTCAAAATAATGGTCTTGGGTTGGTTTTTTTTTTTTGAGGCCTGCCTGGACCAGTTCACCGCACAAATGTACATGTTTCAGGGCTAGTACAAAGAAAGGGATGAAAACGTTTGAGGAATTGGTACAAGTGCAGTCAACAGGATTCAGATTTGCTTTTGAAGAATGGCTGTGTGAATAAGCAAGTAGACTTAGCTTGCGTTTGTTGTGTGGTAACAATATGCACATCTACAGTTACTCTGCAGCAGCTGGTGTACTGTAAGTAAAGGTAACTAAAAAAAAAAAGGAGAGGGGGAGAAAAGGAATTTTATCTTACACTCCCTGCAGGGCTGACGATACAGCAGCAGCTCCCGCTTCTGTGCTGCTTGCACACAGATACAAGAAGAGGTATGGCTCTGTTCCACTCCACCCTTCCTTCTCCAACTAGAAGCTTAGTTATGTGCTCTCTACTACAGTGGGCATGCATGTGACTTAAGTCAACTTGGGAACATTAACATTGTCCTCTTACTTTGGACTAGAACAACTATAGAGGTATTTATTCCTCATGTGTGAGAAGACTCACGTAGAGGCTTATTACACGTGCCATAAAGTGACTGACTTAACACTTCAATTAATTTTCCTTAGTTTTTTCTGCATTTGCAGTTTAGAAAAGTACATTGAATTTCACGTGTAATACTGATTTTCAAGCACGTTCAATGCTCAGGCTATAAGAGCATATAAAAAAAGATAAGGGTCAAGAACCATTAGGATGGATTGAACTTTTTTAACATTTCATTTGTCTTTTTTTAATAATCTGCTGTAGCACATTCTTTTCTCTCATCACTTTTTTTCAAACTAAGAGCAAAGCAGCTGTTCTGCTTTGGGATTTTTTTTAGCTGTATATCATAAATTCTTTGTGTACATCTCTCGAGACTGTATTGTAGGTCATGGGTACTTTACTTGCCTTCATGTTTCTTACATTGCTATGTATCAGTGAAAGAAATTTAAACTAGGAATGGGGAGAACCTTTTGCTTTTTTTGACAAATCTAATAGCCAGGCTGTTGGTGATTGCATACTTTCATTAGTTTGTCAAAAAAAGTAGCTTTGAGCATGAATAATAACGTTTGCTGTATTTGTGGTTTATGTCTGTCCTAACAAGCAATAATTCTGGTTTAATCACTTCAAAATAGTCTTACTGTCAGTAAATCCAAACTCAGACAGCCTGCTGGATAGTGAGGGAATTGATAGGAAAAAAACCTTCTAAAAATATCTTATTCTCATTTTAGATTTAGAAAAACTACTGCAAACAAAGTAAGTTGGGTCATGTGAAAATAGCACTGACATTTGCCCATAGTTTCCATCTGATTAAGTGGAAGTGACACCGGTAGATTAGAATGAGACTAAGACAATTCACATTGCAATTGTGTTAGTTTAACTTTAACAATCTTTTAACACTCCTGTTTAAATGTGGCTGACATACCATAATTACAAATCTACAAGCCTTGATTATAGAATTTTACATCATGAACCTATGGGGAAAGTGTATTGATTTTTGTGAAGCAGCTCTTTTTTAAAACCACCTTTCTAAAACTATGGAATCTTCCCAAGATCGTTCTTTTGCCTGTCGCACTGGTGTTGATACTGTTTTTTCTCTTTGTAAAATATCATCGTATTGCCAAGCAATTTACACTCTGATTCCCGCTGTCCCCCTCATATGCCCCCCCGCCCCCGCCAAGCACAGAAAGTTCTGCAAGTTATACAAAACTGCTGGTCTGGTTTTAAGTATAAATTTAAACAATTCTTTTAAATTGAATTATTTTACTGGTGAGTTCAGGATACATTTTGTGCAAGTGAAGTATTGCAGAATATGCAGATATTCCTTTTGCTGTATGTTGACTGTATTGCTAATACAAGCACAAAACTAGTTCATTTTCTTGGTTACTCAAGAAACTTACTACTTCTGGTGTATATCACAAATTTTCTCAATCTTCTGTCCACCATGTGAATTATGGCCTCTTTCTTGCTTGTTTCCCAACAGCCGTAGGCACTAGCTCTGATTCTTAGCATCAATATGTTGATAAGAAACTCATGTCTCCTTTCTTTATTCTTGTTATAATTAGAAGATTGTATGCAACAACTGCTTGTTAGCTCAATTAATGGGAAGGGCCGGGATATCTTATATTATACGGGTATTGAGGAATGATGTGCAGAGTTGCTCAACTGTACTGAGTCAGCATGATAAAGTGATTTAATGTGTGTACACTGCACATCCAAGAGCTCAGGGATTCAGGAGGGTGAATATATTGCATGCACTATTGGATACAAGTTGACTCTATTCAAATTAAATAACCCTTTTCAGAGTGCAGGAGCATTGTGCATCTGTTGTCTAGGGTTGTCACCAACTCAGTCCTGGAGTCTTAAACTTGGGTTCAGTACTAGCCAGATGTGGTTGTTGTGGTCCAGAGCTACTTAGATATGCCTTAAGTACCCTCTGTAGTGCTCCTGGCATCAGGATCAGATACAGAAAGTCCTGAGCTGGCCCTGCGTTTGAAGGCTGCTTCGGCCTTTGAGACTTAATAACTTAGTCTCTGTCCCACATAAAAAAAAATGCTTCATGTGAACTGGCTGAGAAAAGAGCACACCGGCACTTACATAGTGCTGCATTAACATCTGTGGCGTACATAGTCACCAACAGAGGTAATTAGTTGAAGGGTAATTGCAAGTTGACTCTAGTCACCAGAAACAAAACTACTTGTTTGAAGGGGTTCCTATTTCCTTGTGTTTTTCAATGCATGCTTTCTTTTAAACTTCAGGAATACCAAACAGTACCCACACATATCTTAAAAGGCTATGAGAAGAGCACAGTGGTTGCTGTGAAAATTGCATAGTGTGTTGTTGGTTTGGGTTTTTTAAGTGGTTTTGATTTCATTTCATTTACCTTTTGAGCAGACCTAAACACTGGTTCCTTTTTAGAAGTATCTCACAAATTTAAATTAGTAATGGTCAGATCTTTAAAAGATTGCCTCCTTCTCATTCCTTCCTCCATCCCATTACCTCTCCTAAAAAAAAAATCAAAGCCTTTCATGAAATGTATGATTCTGGCATCTTGGTTTTTTTGTGTTTACAATTATATTCTGCCCCCTGAGGCAAAACTGTCTTGTGCATGTCCATGCTGACCATAATAATGTATTGATGTCATCATTTGAATTGGCAAAACTATGTTGCACACCAGGTTTATCACCATAGGTGTCGGTAGTGATGCAATATTATTAAGAAGGAAGGAATTTTTTTTTATTTGGGCAAGAACATATGCAAAACTGTGGCTTTGCAACCTTAAATACTTTAAGCAGTCTTTCAAAAGTTTGGAAATACAGTAGTTCCAGTTGCTTACCAACCCTAGTTTGGTGCCATTATACATACGTGTAGTACAGTTGTCTTGGTTTTGATTGTACATACTCTTTTCACGGCATGGAGCCATCTATTGACTTATGAGGATAAAATAGGTAAAAATAATCATTTTGTGCTGAATTGGAATGTGGATCTATGGGAAAACTAAAAAAATATATTAAATTTATAGTATTGTTTTGTATACGGAAGATGAGTTACAACTGCACTAATAACCATAACCCATCCTGGCTTGACTATGAGTTAAGTATTATTAAATTATATGTATCATATAGGTGGAAATCTCATTCAGGATCAGGAGGTCCATCATATTTTCTTTAAATTGTATTAAATCTCTTTCCTGATGCATTGTGAATTCCCTACACATCTAATATGACTGTAGTTCTATTTAATTTTGCCCATTACTGTAACACTTCCAATTTGGTTATCCCCAGTTGGGGGAAGGGCAGGGAGGGGAGGAAGTAGATTCTATGCTTTTTCTCCAAAACAAAGGTCTTGACTGAAGATGATGACTCAGTTATATAGAAGGGAAATTGAAGTGGAGATCTGTGGTAAGCCCAACTGTTGCCACAACGGAGGCTCCATTTCTTGTTCTTCCTTCTAGAGAAGTGAAGTTCTCAGGCTCCTTAGCATTTATAACTTTCAACTGCTGTCCTGTTCCATTCCATTCTCTCCTGGAATTTTTGCCACTGCAGAGGCTCTTCAGGATGGGCTGATAAAACTTTTCTCTTTAACTCTTGTCTTCAGTCCATCAGAAATGCTTTTTCAGCTCTCTTGATGGAGTAGCCTTTCCCTTCTTTGCCCCCAACCACCCAAGTTGCTTCTTGCAGTACCTCAGCAAAATTTTGATCCCCAGCCAGCATCTGCTTTTTGAGTAGTCCATAACTTAAGAGCTTTCATCCTGGTTGCATTTATTCAATTCTTCCATTCCTCTGCCTTGCTCCATGCTTCCAGTGGCTGCTGGCATTCAGGGATGCCCTAGCCAGGCAGCCTTTCTCAGCAGGGCAAAAAGGGGAACTTCAGTTGTTGCTATGGCAAGGATTTAAAAAAATCTGTAGGAATATATTGCAAGAGCAGGGAAATACCAGTGTTGAGGCAAAGTCGGAATGTGAAGCCCCGGAGATTCAGAGAAATCTCTAGTAACAGAAATGCTATAAAGATGTTCAAACCAAGTAATTTTTTTTGAAGTCAGAAAATTATTTCAAGTTAAAAAAACTGTAACTGATTTTCATACTTTTCACAGTAGTAATCCTTGATAAAAGCCAGGCTTGCAGAGTTAACCTGAAATGTCATGGTAACTCAGTTCTGTAAGCTGTAGATACAGGAGGGCCTAAAAATTATGCATATACTTGTGTATGGTTACATCTTGCCTCTCAAAAGAGAAAGTTAATCTTTTAAGATGATTTTGTCACTATCAAGAAAATGAACACATAAACTTGAGATCCTGTCCAAATCAGAGTGTAGTCACTCACTGCTAAGAAAATATGGCAGTTTGTGATAACTGTCGAGAATTTCTTTCCTCCTTCCTTCATCTTCCTTCCTTGACTTTTCTTCTTAGGCCCCAGTCTGTAATGTGTGTGCTTATGTAGTCTTAGTGAACCCAAGAATGTGCGTAAGCAATTTGCAGATTTGGGACCTGATATTTTAAGCTCTGCAGGTCGTGATTAGCACAGTGCCAATGCTACTGCAGTTGTTGAATTACTTGTGCTAAAATTGTGCATGGTGTTAATACATGGAATTTATTATACTATAACAACAAAAAAACCTGTACTCTGTACAGTTATACTAGTATGGATTTTTAGGTTTGAACTAAGTCAGCATAGATATTTCATTATCTAGTCAATACATGCTGTCAGCTTTGGGTTTTCTGTGTGCTTAGGCTGAACCCATGGCATATTAGCATATACCATGGTTAATAGTAACATTAATTTTGAAGAGATGCATGTCCTTTCAATAGCAAAGCTATTCAGTAGCAAAATTGAGAAATCCCCTGTCATCTTCAGAGCTCCACTGAGCTTGCTCAGTCCAGCCATGGAATTGTTTCTTGTGTTGATTTTTCTAATGCTGGAGAGCAGTCTTTATTTGGTGGCTTAAGCACATAGGTGTCATTCTAGCTCATGTAGAACCTGATTTGTTGGCAATTGCTGGAGGCTAGGGGAAACATATAAAGAGTAGTAGTGTGTGCTTGCTCTGTCCTTGTACCATTTTACCATTTTTATTCTAGGCAACCACTAGTAGTTCCTGCCTGTGACTGTGGCTCAGGAAGGTGGAATTTTTTGTCTACCTAGTAGAGAGGATTTTTATTTCATTATGTAATCAGAAAACTCGTGAATACTTTTTTTCATCTGTCAGCCTTCAGATAAACTGTGTGCCCTTCTATGATCAGAGAGGTAGATCTGCTTGCTACTGCTAATGATGCAACTACAGGAGATGACACTAGTGTTGATGTATAAGGGTAGGAACATATGTACCTTTGGGGAGTGAGAAGGGAGGGGGATTTGGGGCTCTTTCAGCAGCAGCCAGAAGTTAGAACAGTCTAGACCGCTTGCAGCTCTGCACCCTGAACAGACTAGGAGCGAAGTCCCTTGAGAAACCAGTGTCATGCTAAATTCAGAGGTCTCATTTCCCTCTCCCCCTCTCCAGTTTTCTGGTCTCTGATGCTAGTCAAACCTCTTGCTGAGCCCACTCGATTTGCTTAATGCAGGAGAAAAACTGTCAGCTTTTTTTTTTTTTTCTTACTGTGTTAATCTGCTGTTTTGGTGAACTGAATTGGCTCATGGAGAGATTGTTTGAGCATTAGTGCTGGTGGAGATGTATGCTAGGGCTGGGGAGTGGACAAGACCTCTGTTCAGCAGTGGTCAGCTTTTTGACTGTCTTGAACCATCTTGTGTTACTTTGCTCTTCAGCTTGGGAGCTGAAGTGGGGGAGAGAAAGCGAGTAGAAGAAGATAGATGAGGAAGTAAATCATAACGGTATGGAAAAGGTAGTTAAGGAACTACTTTTTTTTTCTTCTACCTTAAAATTCTGTCAAGCCCTTTGAGCTCTTCTGGTTTAGTCTGCAGCTTTAAAGTAATAAAACTGTGTTTTTTACACAGAACACACAAATTGTGAAACTGATTGTTAAGTGATGTGAAAGTCAAATGTGTAAAGATTTTAAAAGGGCAGCAGCCACAGCCAGGACCTGATTTATTGTCTATTAAACATTGATGGTTTAGTTT